>NW_026989844.1:0-149754 GCF_036321535.1 Camelus dromedarius
ACAGTCGAGCGCTGCGTTAAGTTACATGTGTATTGGGTAGAATTCGCTTGAAGAGAATTTTTCTGAGTAATGTGCCTCATTTTCAAAACTGCCATTAGAAGAACCCTGTGAAATCTGAGAAAATGCTTCTAAGTGTCAATATGCCTTCAATGGTGAATGAAAGTCCGGTAATCCACATGTTAATAGCAGTGTAGTAATTAGTTTTTAAACCTTCATTCATGTAGCGCTTTTGGAAAACGTAATTTCACGGTAATTAAACTATGTAAATTAGAATTCTATTGAGTAGAATGAGCTAGAAGAGAATTTTTCTGCGATAATTGCATGATTATCGATTCTGAAGTTTGGAAAAATCTGCAAAACGAGAGTAAATATTTGTAGGTGTAAATGTGCCTTTATTTTGCAGGAAAGTTCGGTAATCCACATTTTCACAACATATTAAAGTATCTTTTTCTAATCCGTGGAGCATGTACCGTGTTCAGAACGTGGAATTTCACGGTGATTGAAACAATTTAAATGACTTCTCTATTGGGTAGAACTCGCTCCGAGAGAGTTTTCTGCGAAAACATCGTCATTTTTGAAACTGGCGTTTGTAAATCGCTGCAAAATATGAGAAAATACTTCTAAGAACCAATATTCAATGTATTGTGATGAAAGTTCGGTAATCCACATGCTAACAAATTTGTAGTGAATATTTGTCGAATCCTTTATGCATGTAGCATGTTTGGAACAAGGAATTTAACGGCCAGGGAATTTATGTAAATTACATTTCTCTTGGTTATAAATCACTCCAAGTGATTTCTCCTGAGAAAAATGCCTGATTTTTGAAACTGATATTAGGAAAAGCCTGCGAACTCAGATTACTAGATTCTCGGTGTAAATCTGCCTTGTATGGTGGATGAAAGTTTGGTAATCCGCATGCTAACAACTCTGTAGTGATTATTTGTCGAATCTGAGATACGTGAAGCGTGTTAAGAACACAGGATATCACGGTGAGTGAATCTATGTAAAATACATGTCTCTTGGTTAGAATGCGCTCCAAGAGGTTTTTCTGGGAAATATGCCTCATTTTTGAAACTGGCTTTTGAAAATATCTGCAAAATCAGTGAAAATGCTTCAAAGTGTCAATATGCCTTGTATTGTGATGCAAGATCCTAAAAACACATGCAAACAAATCTGTGGAGAATATTTGTAGAAAGCATTATGCATGAAGCCTGATGGTTTCACGGAAAATGCCGGCAATGGAATCTATGTAAATTACACGCCTATTGGTTAGAATTCGCTCCTAAAATTTTTTCCTGGGAAATCGGCATGATTTTCGAGACTGGCATTAGGAAAAAGCTGCAAATTCAGAGTTAATGTTTCTAGGTGTATATATGCCATTTATGGTGGATGAAAGTTCTGTAATCTACATGTTCACAACTCATTCAAAAAAGTTTGTTGAAACCTTGATGCATGGAGCGTGTTCGGAAAATGGAATGTCACTGTGAGTGAAACTATGTAAATTACATTTCTATAGGGAATTACTTACTCCCCGAGAATTTTACTGCAAATCTGGCTCCTTTACACAACTGGCATTAGGAAAAACTTTCGAAATTTGGGAAAATGCTTCAAAGTGTCAACATGGCATTTATGGTGGATGAAAGTTCGGTAATCCTTATGCTAACAACTCTGTAGTGAATATTTTTCAAATCCGTGATGCATGTAGCTTTTTTGGAACCCGGAATTTCACGATGATGGGTTCTATGTAAATTATATGTCTATTGGGTACAACTCGCTCCAAGAGCATTTTTCTGTGGAAACTGCATGATTTTAGAGTCTGACATTAGGAGAAAACTAATAAACCAGAATAAAATTTCTATGTATAAATATGCACTGTAAGGTGGATTAAAGTTCGTTAATACACATGTTCACAACTCATTAAAGAAGGTTTTTTGAATCCGTGGTGCATGTAACATGTTCAGATCACGGAATGTCATGGTGAATGAAACTAGGTAAGTTACCTATCTTTTGGGTAGAACTGGCTCCAAGAGCATTTTTCTGCCAAATCTGCCTCATTTTCAATAGTGGCATTAAAACTAACCTGTGAAATCTGAGAAAATTCTTCAAAGTGTCAGTAAGCCTTGTATGGTGTATGAAAGTGATGTAATCCACTTGCTAACAACTCTGTAGTGAATATTTGTCGCATCCGAGATGCATGCAGCGTGTTCGGATCATGGAATTTCACGGTGAGCGAATCCATGTAAATTACATATCTATGGGTTAGAACGCGCTCCAAGGCATTTTTGCCGTGAAATCTGCCTCATTTTCGAAACTGGCGTTTCGAAAGCTAAGTGAAATCGGAGAAAAAGCTTCTAAGCTTCAATATGCCTACTACTGTGATGAATGTCCTGTAATCCACATGCAAACAACACGGTAGTGTATTTTTGTCGAATCTTACCTGCATGTAGCGTGTTCGAAACACGTAATTTCACAGCGGGAGAATCTATGTAATTTACATATCTATTGGGTAGAACACGCTCCAACAGTTTTTTCCTTTGAAAATTGCCTGATTGTCGAAACTGCTATTAGGAAAAAGCTGCGAACTCAGAGTTAATGTTTCTAGGTGTAAATATGCCTTGTATGGTGGATGAAAGTTCTGTAATACACATGTACACAACGCATTAAGAATGTTTGTCAAATCCGTGATGTATGTAGCGTGTTCGGAACACGGACTGTCACGGTGAGGGAAACCATGTAAATTACATATCTATTGGTTAGAACATGCTCCAGGAGCATTTTAGTGAAAAATCTGCCTCAGTTTGGAAACTGGTGTTTTGAAAACGCTGCAAAATCGGAGTAAATGCTTTAAGGGGACAATATGTCTTCAATGGGTTATTAAAGATGTGTAATTCACATGCTAAGAACTCAGCAGTGAATATTTGTTAAATCCGTGGTGCATGTACAGTTTTCGGAACACAGAATGTTTCGGTGATGGTATCCATGAAAATGAAATGTCTATTGGATAGAACATGCACCAAGAGAATTTTTCTGCGAAATCTGCCTGATTTTCATAACTGACGTTAGGAAAACCGGCGAAATATTAGTAAATATTTCTAGGTGTAAATATGCCTTGTATTGTGGTTGAAAAATCGGTAATCAACATGCTCAAAGTCATTAATTAATGTTTGTCGAAGCCGTGATGAATGTAACGTTTTCAGAACACGGAATGTCTCGGTGAGTGAAACTCTGAAAGTAAGAATTCTACTGGATAGAACTCGCTTGAATTGAATGTTTCTGCGAAAATTTCATGATTTTCGAAACTGGATGTTAGGAAAAATCTGCAAAATCAGAATAATTACATCTAGGTGTAAATATGCCTTGTATGGTTGATGATAGTTCGGTAATCCACATGCTCACACCCATTAAACAATGTTTGTCGAATTCGTGATGCATGTAACGTGTTCGGAATACGGAATGTCATAGTGAAGTGAACAATGTAAGTTACATGTGTATTGGTTAGAACTCGCTTGAAGAGAATTTTTCTGCGAAATGTGCCTCATTTTCAAAACTGCCATTAGGAGAACCCTGTGAAATCTGAGAAAATGCTTCTAAGTGTCAATATGCCTCGAATGGTGAATGAAAGTCCGGTAATCCACATGTTAATAACACTGTAGTAATTGGTTTTAAACCATCATTCATGTAGTGCTTTTGGAAAACGGAATTTCACGGTAATGAAACTATGTAAATTACAATTCTATTGAGTAGAATGAGCTAGAAGAGAATTTTTCTGCGATAATTGCATGATTATCGATTCTGAAGTTTGGAAAAAGCTGCAAAACGAGAGTAAATATTTGTACATGTAAATGTGCCTTTATGTTGCAGGAAAGTTCGGTAATCCACATTTTCACAACATATTAAAGAATCTTTTTCTAATCCGTGTTGCATGTACCCTGTTCAGAACGAGGAATTTCACGGTGATTGAAACAATGTAAATGACTTCTCTATTGGGTAGAACTCGCTCCGAGAGGGTTTTTCGGCGAAATCTTCATCATTTTTGAAACTGACGTTTGGAAAACGCTGCATAATCTGTGTAAATATTTCTAAGGATCGATATTCAATGTATTGTGATGAAAGTTCGGTAATCCACTTGCTAAAAAATTTGTAGTGAATATTTGTCGAATCCTATATGCACGTAGAATGTTTGGAACACGGAATTTAACGGCCAGGGAATTTATGAAAATTACATTTCTCTTGGTTAGAAAACACTCCAAGAGATTTTTCCTGAGAAATAGGCCTGAATTTTGAAACTGACGTTAGGAAAACCCTGCGAACTCAGATTACTAGATTCTCGGTGTAAATCTACCTTGTATGGTGGATGAAAGTTCGGTAATCCGCATGCTAACAACTCTGTAGAGAATATTTGTCGAATCCGAGATACGTGAAGCGTGTTCGGAACACAGGATATCACGGTGAGCGAATCTATGTAAAATACATGTCTCTTGGGTAGAATACGCTCCATGAGCTTTTTCTGGGAAACCTGCCTCATTTTTGATACTGGCTTTTGAAAATATCTGCAAAATCAGTGAAAATGCTTCAAAGTGTCAATATGGCTATTAGGGTGGATAAAAGTTCGGTAATCCGCATGCTAACAACTCTGTAGTGAATATTTTTCGAATTCGTGATGCATGTAGCTTTTTCGGAACCCGGAATTTCACGATGATGGGTTCTATGTAAATTATATGTCTATTGGGTAGAACACGCTCCAACAGATTTTCCTTTGAAAACTGCCTGATTTTTGAAACTACTATTAGGAAAAAGCTGCGAACTCAGAGTTAAGGTTTCTAGGTGTAAATATGCCTTGTATGGCGGATGAAAGTTCTGTAATACACATGTACACAACTCATTAAAAATGTTTGTCAAATCCGTGATGTATGTAGCGTGTTCGGAACACGGACTGTCACGGTGAGGGAAACTATGTAAATTACATATCTATTGGTTAGAACACGCTCCAGGAGCATTTTACTGAAATATCTGCCTCAGTTTGGAAACTGGTGTTTTGAATATGATGCGAAATCTGAGTAAATGCTTTAAGGTTACAATATGTCTTCAATGGGTTATTAAAGATGTGTAATTCACATGCTAAGATCTCAGCAGTGAATATTTGTTGAATCCGTGCTGCATGTACCGTTTTCGGAACACGGAATTTTACGGTGACGGTATCCATGAAAATGAAATGTCTATTGGATAGAACATGCACCAAGAGAATTTTTCTGCGAAATCTGCCTGATTTTCATAACTGACGTTAGGAAAACCGGCGAAATATTAGTAAATATTTCTAGGTGTAAATATGCCTTGTATTGTGGTTGAAAAATCGGTAATCAACATGCTCAAAGTCATTAATTAATGTTTGTCGAAGCCGTGATGAATGTAACGTTTTCAGAACACGGAATGTCTCGGTGAGTGAAACTCTGAAAATAAGAATTCTACTGGATAGAACTCGCTTGAATTGAATGTTTCTGCAAAAATTTCATGACTTTCGAATCTGGATGTTAGGAAAAACCTGCGAAATCAGAATAACTACTTCTAGGTGTAAATATGCCTTGTATGGTGGATGAAAGTTCGGTAATCCACATGCTCACACCCATTAAATAATGTTAGTCGAATTCGTGATGCATATAACGTGTTCGGAATACGGAATGTCATAGTGAAGGAAACAATGTAAGTTACATGTGTATTGGGTAGAATTCGCTTGAAGAGAATTTTTCTGAGTAATGTGCCTCATTTTCAAAACTGCCATTAGAAGAACCCTGTGAAATCTGAGAAAATGCTTCTAAGTGTCAATATGCCTTCAATGGTGAATGAAAGTCCGGTAATCCACATGTTAATAGCAGTGTAGTAATTAGTTTTTAAACCTTCATTCATGTAGCGCTTTTGGAAAACGTAATTTCACGGTAATTAAACTATGTAAATTAGAATTCTATTGAGTAGAATGAGCTAGAAGAGAATTTTTCTGCGATAATTGCATGATTATCGATTCTGAAGTTTGGAAAAATCTGCAAAACGAGAGTAAATATTTGTAGGTGTAAATGTGCCTTTATTTTGCAGGAAAGTTCGGTAATCCACATTTTCACAACATATTAAAGTATCTTTTTCTAATCCGTGGAGCATGTACCGTGTTCAGAACGTGGAATTTCACGGTGATTGAAACAATTTAAATGACTTCTCTATTGGGTAGAACTCGCTCCGAGAGAGTTTTCTGCGAAAACATCGTCATTTTTGAAACTGGCGTTTGTAAATCGCTGCAAAATATGAGAAAATACTTCTAAGAACCAATATTCAATGTATTGTGATGAAAGTTCGGTAATCCACATGCTAACAAATTTGTAGTGAATATTTGTCGAATCCTATATGCACGTAGAGTGTTCGGAACACGGAATTTCACGGCCAGGGAATTTATGTAAATTACATTTCTCTTGGTTATAAATCACTCCAAGTGATTTCTCCTGAGAAAAATGCCTGATTTTTGAAACTGATATTAGGAAAACCCTGCGAACTCAGATTACTAGATTCTCGGTGTAAATCTGCCTTGTATGGTGGATGAAAGTTTGGTAATCCGCATGCTAACAACTCTGTAGTGATTATTTGTCGAATCCGAGATACGTGAAGCGTGTTAAGAACACAGGATATCACGGTGAGTGAATCTATGTAAAATACATGTCTCTTGGTTAGAATGCGCTCCAAGAGGTTTTTCTGGGAAATATGCCTCATTTTTGAAACTGGCTTTTGAAAATATCTGCAAAATCAGTGAAAATGCTTCAAAGTGTCAATATGCCTTGTATTGTGATGCAAGATCCTAAAAACACATGCAAACAAATCTGTGGAGAATATTTGTAGAAAGCATTATGCATGAAGCCTGATGGTTTCACGGAAAATGCCGGCAATGGAATCTATGTAAATTACACGCCTATTGGTTAGAATTCGCTCCTAAAATTTTTTCCTGGGAAATCGGCATGATTTTCGAGACTGGCATTAGGAAAAAGCTGCAAATTCAGAGTTAATGTTTCTAGGTGTATATATGCCATTTATGGTGGATGAAAGTTCTGTAATCTACATGTTCACAACTCATTCAAAAAAGTTTGTTGAAACCTTGATGCATGGAGCGTGTTCGGAAAATGGAATGTCACTGTGAGTGAAACTATGTAAATTACAATTCTATAGGGAATGACTTGCTCCCCGAGAATTTTACTGCAAATCTGCATCCTTTACACAACTGGCATTAGGAAAAACTTTCGAAATTTGGGAAAATGCTTCAAAGTGTCAACATGGCATTTATGGTGGATGAAAGTTCGGTAATCCTTATGCTAACAACTCTGTAGTGAATATTTTTCGAATCCGTGATGCATGTAGCTTTTTTGGAACCCGGAATTTCACGATGATGGGTTCTATGTAAATTATATGTCTATTGGGTACAACTCGCTCCAAGAGCATTTTTCTGTGGAAAATGAATGAATTTAGAGACTGACATTAGGAGAAAATTACTAAACCAGAATAAAATTTCTATGTATAAATATGCACTGTAAGGTGGATTAAAGTTCGCTAATACACATGTTCACAACTCATTAAAGAAGGTTTGTTGAATCCGTGGTGCATGTAATGTGTTCAGAACACGGAATGTCACGGTGAATGAACCTAGGTAAGTTACATATCTTTTGGGTAGAACTGGCTCCAAGAGCATTTTTCTGCCAAATCTGCCTCATTTTCAAAACTGGCATTAAAACTAACCTGTGAAATCTGAGAAAATTCTTCAAAGTGTCCATAAGCCTTGTGTGGTGGATGAAAGTGCTGTAATCCACTTGCTAACAACTCTGTAGTGAATATTTGTCACATCCAAGATGCATGTAGCGTGTTCGGAACACGGAATTTCACGGTGAGCGAATCCTTGTAAATTACATGTCTATTGGTTAGAACCCGCTCCAAGAGGTTTTGCCGTGAAATCTGCTTCATTTTCGAAACTGGCGTTTCGAAAGCTCTGTGAAATCAGAGAAAAAGTTTCTAAGCATCAATATGCCTACTACTGTGATGAAAGTCCTGTAATCCACATGCAAACAACACGGTAGTGTATTTTTGTCGAATATTTTCTGCATGTATTGTGTTGGAAACACGTAATTTCACAGATGGAGAATCTATGTAATTTACATATCTATTGGGTAGAACACGCTCCAACAGTTTTTTCCTTTGAAAATTGCCTGATTGTCGAAACTGCTATTAGGAAAAAGCTGCGAACTCAGAGTTAATGTATCTAGGTTTAAATATGCCTTGTAATGGGGATGAAAGTTCTGTAATACACATGTACACAACGCATTAAGAATGTTTGTCAAATCCGTGATGTATGTAGCGTGTTCGGAACACGGACTGTCACGGTGAGGGAAACCATGTAAATTACATATCTATTGGTTAGAACATGCTCCAGGAGCATTTTAGTGAAAAATCTGCCTCAGTTTGGAAACTGGTGTTTTGAAAACGCTGCAAAATCGGAGTAAATGCTTTAAGGGGACAATATGTCTTCAATGGGTTATTAAAGATGTGTAATTCACATGCTAAGAACTCAGCAGTGAATATTTGTTAAATCCGTGGTGCATGTACAGTTTTCGGAACACAGAATGTTTCGGTGATGGTATCCATGAAAATGAAATGTCTATTGGATAGAACATGCACCAAGAGAATTTTTCTGCGAAATCTGCCTGATTTTCATAACTGACGTTAGGAAAACCGGCGAAATATTAGTAAATATTTCTAGGTGTAAATATGCCTTGTATTGTGGTTGAAAAATCGGTAATCAACATGCTCAAAGTCATTAATTAATGTTTGTCGAAGCCGTGATGAATGTAACGTTTTCAGAACACGGAATGTCTCGGTGAGTGAAACTCTGAAAATAAGAATTCTACTGGATAGAACTCGCTTGAATTGAATGTTTCTGCAAAAATTTCATGACTTTCGAATCTGGATGTTAGGAAAAACCTGCGAAATCAGAATAACTACTTCTAGGTGTAAATATGCCTTGTATGGTGGATGAAAGTTCGGTAATCCACATGCTCACACCCATTAAATAATGTTAGTCGAATTCGTGATGCATATAACGTGTTCGGAATACGGAATGTCATAGTGAAGGAAACAATGTAAGTTACATGTGTATTGGGTAGAATTCGCTTGAAGAGAATTTTTCTGAGTAATGTGCCTCATTTTCAAAACTGCCATTAGAAGAACCCTGTGAAATCTGAGAAAATGCTTCTAAGTGTCAATATGCCTTCAATGGTGAATGAAAGTCCGGTAATCCACATGTTAATAGCAGTGTAGTAATTAGTTTTTAAACCTTCATTCATGTAGCGCTTTTGGAAAACGTAATTTCACGGTAATTAAACTATGTAAATTAGAATTCTATTGAGTAGAATGAGCTAGAAGAGAATTTTTCTGCGATAATTGCATGATTATCGATTCTGAAGTTTGGAAAAATCTGCAAAACGAGAGTAAATATTTGTAGGTGTAAATGTGCCTTTATTTTGCAGGAAAGTTCGGTAATCCACATTTTCACAACATATTAAAGTATCTTTTTCTAATCCGTGGAGCATGTACCGTGTTCAGAACGTGGAATTTCACGGTGATTGAAACAATTTAAATGACTTCTCTATTGGGTAGAACTCGCTCCGAGAGAGTTTTCTGCGAAAACATCGTCATTTTTGAAACTGGCGTTTGTAAATCGCTGCAAAATATGAGAAAATACTTCTAAGAACCAATATTCAATGTATTGTGATGAAAGTTCGGTAATCCACATGCTAACAAATTTGTAGTGAATATTTGTCGAATCCTTTATGCATGTAGCATGTTTGGAACAAGGAATTTAACGGCCAGGGAATTTATGTAAATTACATTTCTCTTGGTTATAAATCACTCCAAGTGATTTCTCCTGAGAAAAATGCCTGATTTTTGAAACTGATATTAGGAAAAGCCTGCGAACTCAGATTACTAGATTCTCGGTGTAAATCTGCCTTGTATGGTGGATGAAAGTTTGGTAATCCGCATGCTAACAACTCTGTAGTGATTATTTGTCGAATCTGAGATACGTGAAGCGTGTTAAGAACACAGGATATCACGGTGAGTGAATCTATGTAAAATACATGTCTCTTGGTTAGAATGCGCTCCAAGAGGTTTTTCTGGGAAATATGCCTCATTTTTGAAACTGGCTTTTGAAAATATCTGCAAAATCAGTGAAAATGCTTCAAAGTGTCAATATGCCTTGTATTGTGATGCAAGATCCTAAAAACACATGCAAACAAATCTGTGGAGAATATTTGTAGAAAGCATTATGCATGAAGCCTGATGGTTTCACGGAAAATGCCGGCAATGGAATCTATGTAAATTACACGCCTATTGGTTAGAATTCGCTCCTAAAATTTTTTCCTGGGAAATCGGCATGATTTTCGAGACTGGCATTAGGAAAAAGCTGCAAATTCAGAGTTAATGTTTCTAGGTGTATATATGCCATTTATGGTGGATGAAAGTTCTGTAATCTACATGTTCACAACTCATTCAAAAAAGTTTGTTGAAACCTTGATGCATGGAGCGTGTTCGGAAAATGGAATGTCACTGTGAGTGAAACTATGTAAATTACATTTCTATAGGGAATTACTTACTCCCCGAGAATTTTACTGCAAATCTGCCTCCTTTACACAACTGGCATTAGGAAAAACTTTCGAAATTTGGGAAAATGCTTCAAAGTGTCAACATGGCATTTATGGTGGATGAAAGTTCGGTAATCCTTATGCTAACAACTCTGTAGTGAATATTTTTCAAATCCGTGATGCATGTAGCTTTTTTGGAACCCGGAATTTCACGATGATGGGTTCTATGTAAATTATATGTCTATTGGGTACAACTCGCTCCAAGAGCATTTTTCTGTGGAAACTGCATGATTTTAGAGTCTGACATTAGGAGAAAACTAATAAACCAGAATAAAATTTCTATGTATAAATATGCACTGTAAGGTGGATTAAAGTTCGTTAATACACATGTTCACAACTCATTAAAGAAGGTTTTTTGAATCCGTGGTGCATGTAACATGTTCAGATCACGGAATGTCATGGTGAATGAAACTAGGTAAGTTACCTATCTTTTGGGTAGAACTGGCTCCAAGAGCATTTTTCTGCCAAATCTGCCTCATTTTCAATAGTGGCATTAAAACTAACCTGTGAAATCTGAGAAAATTCTTCAAAGTGTCAGTAAGCCTTGTATGGTGTATGAAAGTGATGTAATCCACTTGCTAACAACTCTGTAGTGAATATTTGTCGCATCCGAGATGCATGCAGCGTGTTCGGATCATGGAATTTCACGGTGAGCGAATCCATGTAAATTACATATCTATGGGTTAGAACGCGCTCCAAGGCATTTTTGCCGTGAAATCTGCCTCATTTTCGAAACTGGCGTTTCGAAAGCTAAGTGAAATCGGAGAAAAAGCTTCTAAGCTTCAATATGCCTACTACTGTGATGAATGTCCTGTAATCCACATGCAAACAACACGGTAGTGTATTTTTGTCGAATCTTACCTGCATGTAGCGTGTTCGAAACACGTAATTTCACAGCGGGAGAATCTATGTAATTTACATATCTATTGGGTAGAACACGCTCCAACAGTTTTTTCCTTTGAAAATTGCCTGATTGTCGAAACTGCTATTAGGAAAAAGCTGCGAACTCAGAGTTAATGTTTCTAGGTGTAAATATGCCTTGTATGGTGGATGAAAGTTCTGTAATACACATGTACACAACGCATTAAGAATGTTTGTCAAATCCGTGATGTATGTAGCGTGTTCGGAACACGGACTGTCACGGTGAGGGAAACCATGTAAATTACATATCTATTGGTTAGAACATGCTCCAGGAGCATTTTAGTGAAAAATCTGCCTCAGTTTGGAAACTGGTGTTTTGAAAACGCTGCAAAATCGGAGTAAATGCTTTAAGGGGACAATATGTCTTCAATGGGTTATTAAAGATGTGTAATTCACATGCTAAGAACTCAGCAGTGAATATTTGTTAAATCCGTGGTGCATGTACAGTTTTCGGAACACAGAATGTTTCGGTGATGGTATCCATGAAAATGAAATGTCTATTGGATAGAACATGCACCAAGAGAATTTTTCTGCGAAATCTGCCTGATTTTCATAACTGACGTTAGGAAAACCGGCGAAATATTAGTAAATATTTCTAGGTGTAAATATGCCTTGTATTGTGGTTGAAAAATCGGTAATCAACATGCTCAAAGTCATTAATTAATGTTTGTCGAAGCCGTGATGAATGTAACGTTTTCAGAACACGGAATGTCTCGGTGAGTGAAACTCTGAAAGTAAGAATTCTACTGGATAGAACTCGCTTGAATTGAATGTTTCTGCGAAAATTTCATGATTTTCGAAACTGGATGTTAGGAAAAATCTGCAAAATCAGAATAATTACATCTAGGTGTAAATATGCCTTGTATGGTTGATGATAGTTCGGTAATCCACATGCTCACACCCATTAAACAATGTTTGTCGAATTCGTGATGCATGTAACGTGTTCGGAATACGGAATGTCATAGTGAAGTGAACAATGTAAGTTACATGTGTATTGGTTAGAACTCGCTTGAAGAGAATTTTTCTGCGAAATGTGCCTCATTTTCAAAACTGCCATTAGGAGAACCCTGTGAAATCTGAGAAAATGCTTCTAAGTGTCAATATGCCTCGAATGGTGAATGAAAGTCCGGTAATCCACATGTTAATAACACTGTAGTAATTGGTTTTAAACCATCATTCATGTAGTGCTTTTGGAAAACGGAATTTCACGGTAATGAAACTATGTAAATTACAATTCTATTGAGTAGAATGAGCTAGAAGAGAATTTTTCTGCGATAATTGCATGATTATCGATTCTGAAGTTTGGAAAAAGCTGCAAAACGAGAGTAAATATTTGTACATGTAAATGTGCCTTTATGTTGCAGGAAAGTTCGGTAATCCACATTTTCACAACATATTAAAGAATCTTTTTCTAATCCGTGTTGCATGTACCCTGTTCAGAACGAGGAATTTCACGGTGATTGAAACAATGTAAATGACTTCTCTATTGGGTAGAACTCGCTCCGAGAGGGTTTTTCGGCGAAATCTTCATCATTTTTGAAACTGACGTTTGGAAAACGCTGCATAATCTGTGTAAATATTTCTAAGGATCGATATTCAATGTATTGTGATGAAAGTTCGGTAATCCACTTGCTAAAAAATTTGTAGTGAATATTTGTCGAATCCTATATGCACGTAGAATGTTTGGAACACGGAATTTAACGGCCAGGGAATTTATGAAAATTACATTTCTCTTGGTTAGAAAACACTCCAAGAGATTTTTCCTGAGAAATAGGCCTGAATTTTGAAACTGACGTTAGGAAAACCCTGCGAACTCAGATTACTAGATTCTCGGTGTAAATCTACCTTGTATGGTGGATGAAAGTTCGGTAATCCGCATGCTAACAACTCTGTAGAGAATATTTGTCGAATCCGAGATACGTGAAGCGTGTTCGGAACACAGGATATCACGGTGAGCGAATCTATGTAAAATACATGTCTCTTGGGTAGAATACGCTCCATGAGCTTTTTCTGGGAAACCTGCCTCATTTTTGATACTGGCTTTTGAAAATATCTGCAAAATCAGTGAAAATGCTTCAAAGTGTCAATATGGCTATTAGGGTGGATAAAAGTTCGGTAATCCGCATGCTAACAACTCTGTAGTGAATATTTTTCGAATTCGTGATGCATGTAGCTTTTTCGGAACCCGGAATTTCACGATGATGGGTTCTATGTAAATTATATGTCTATTGGGTAGAACACGCTCCAACAGATTTTCCTTTGAAAACTGCCTGATTTTTGAAACTACTATTAGGAAAAAGCTGCGAACTCAGAGTTAAGGTTTCTAGGTGTAAATATGCCTTGTATGGCGGATGAAAGTTCTGTAATACACATGTACACAACTCATTAAAAATGTTTGTCAAATCCGTGATGTATGTAGCGTGTTCGGAACACGGACTGTCACGGTGAGGGAAACTATGTAAATTACATATCTATTGGTTAGAACACGCTCCAGGAGCATTTTACTGAAATATCTGCCTCAGTTTGGAAACTGGTGTTTTGAATATGATGCGAAATCTGAGTAAATGCTTTAAGGTTACAATATGTCTTCAATGGGTTATTAAAGATGTGTAATTCACATGCTAAGATCTCAGCAGTGAATATTTGTTGAATCCGTGCTGCATGTACCGTTTTCGGAACACGGAATTTTACGGTGACGGTATCCATGAAAATGAAATGTCTATTGGATAGAACATGCACCAAGAGAATTTTTCTGTGAAAACTGCCTGATTTTCATAACTGACGTTAGGAAAACCGGCGAAATCTAATTAAATATTTCTAGGTTTAAATATGCCTTGTAATGTGGTTGAAAAATCGGTAATCAACATGCTCACAGTCATTAATTAATGTTTGTCGAATCCGTGATGAATGTAACGTTTTCAGAACACGGAATGTCTCGGTGAGTGAAACTCTGAAAATAAGAATTCTACTGGATAGAACTCGCTTGAATTGAATGTTTCTGCAAAAATTTCATGACTTTCGAATCTGGATGTTAGGAAAAACCTGCGAAATCAGAATAACTACTTCTAGGTGTAAATATGCCTTGTATGGTGGATGAAAGTTCGGTAATCCACATGCTCACACCCATTAAATAATGTTAGTCGAATTCGTGATGCATATAACGTGTTCGGAATACGGAATGTCATAGTGAAGGAAACAATGTAAGTTACATGTGTATTGGGTAGAATTCGCTTGAAGAGAATTTTTCTGAGTAATGTGCCTCATTTTCAAAACTGCCATTAGAAGAACCCTGTGAAATCTGAGAAAATGCTTCTAAGTGTCAATATGCCTTCAATGGTGAATGAAAGTCCGGTAATCCACATGTTAATAGCAGTGTAGTAATTAGTTTTTAAACCTTCATTCATGTAGCGCTTTTGGAAAACGTAATTTCACGGTAATTAAACTATGTAAATTAGAATTCTATTGAGTAGAATGAGCTAGAAGAGAATTTTTCTGCGATAATTGCATGATTATCGATTCTGAAGTTTGGAAAAATCTGCAAAACGAGAGTAAATATTTGTAGGTGTAAATGTGCCTTTATTTTGCAGGAAAGTTCGGTAATCCACATTTTCACAACATATTAAAGTATCTTTTTCTAATCCGTGGAGCATGTACCGTGTTCAGAACGTGGAATTTCACGGTGATTGAAACAATTTAAATGACTTCTCTATTGGGTAGAACTCGCTCCGAGAGAGTTTTCTGCGAAAACATCGTCATTTTTGAAACTGGCGTTTGTAAATCGCTGCAAAATATGAGAAAATACTTCTAAGAACCAATATTCAATGTATTGTGATGAAAGTTCGGTAATCCACATGCTAACAAATTTGTAGTGAATATTTGTCGAATCCTATATGCACGTAGAGTGTTCGGAACACGGAATTTCACGGCCAGGGAATTTATGTAAATTACATTTCTCTTGGTTATAAATCACTCCAAGTGATTTCTCCTGAGAAAAATGCCTGATTTTTGAAACTGATATTAGGAAAACCCTGCGAACTCAGATTACTAGATTCTCGGTGTAAATCTGCCTTGTATGGTGGATGAAAGTTTGGTAATCCGCATGCTAACAACTCTGTAGTGATTATTTGTCGAATCCGAGATACGTGAAGCGTGTTAAGAACACAGGATATCACGGTGAGTGAATCTATGTAAAATACATGTCTCTTGGTTAGAATGCGCTCCAAGAGGTTTTTCTGGGAAATATGCCTCATTTTTGAAACTGGCTTTTGAAAATATCTGCAAAATCAGTGAAAATGCTTCAAAGTGTCAATATGCCTTGTATTGTGATGCAAGATCCTAAAAACACATGCAAACAAATCTGTGGAGAATATTTGTAGAAAGCATTATGCATGAAGCCTGATGGTTTCACGGAAAATGCCGGCAATGGAATCTATGTAAATTACACGCCTATTGGTTAGAATTCGCTCCTAAAATTTTTTCCTGGGAAATCGGCATGATTTTCGAGACTGGCATTAGGAAAAAGCTGCAAATTCAGAGTTAATGTTTCTAGGTGTATATATGCCATTTATGGTGGATGAAAGTTCTGTAATCTACATGTTCACAACTCATTCAAAAAAGTTTGTTGAAACCTTGATGCATGGAGCGTGTTCGGAAAATGGAATGTCACTGTGAGTGAAACTATGTAAATTACATTTCTATAGGGAATTACTTGCTCCCCGAGAATTTTACTGCAAATCTGCCTCCTTTACACAACTGGCATTAGGAAAAACTTTCGAAATTTGGGAAAATGCTTCAAAGTGTCAACATGGCATTTATGGTGGATGAAAGTTCGGTAATCCTTATGCTAACAACTCTGTAGTGAATATTTTTCGAATCCGTGATGCATGTAGCTTTTTTGGAACCCGGAATTTCACGATGATGGGTTCTATGTAAATTATATGTCTATTGGGTACAACTCGCTCCAAGAGCATTTTTCTGTGGAAAATGAATGAATTTAGAGACTGACATTAGGAGAAAACTACTAAACCAGAATAAAATTTCTATGTATAAATATGCACTGTAAGGTGGATTAAAGTTCGCTAATACACATGTTCACAACTCATTAAAGAAGGTTTGTTGAATCCGTGGTGCATGTAATGTGTTCAGAACACGGAATGTCACGGTGAATGAACCTAGGTAAGTTACATATCTTTTGGGTAGAACTGGCTCCAAGAGCATTTTTCTGCCAAATCTGCCTCATTTTCAAAACTGGCATTAAAACTAACCTGTGAAATCTGAGAAAATTCTTCAAAGTGTCCGTAAGCCTTGTGTGGTGGATGAAAGTGCTGTAAACCACTTGCTAACAACACTGTAGTGAATATTTGTCACATCCAAGATGCATGTAGCGTGTTCGGAACACGGAATTTCACGGTGAGCGAATCCTTGTAAATTACATGTCTATTGGTTAGAAACCACTCCAAGAGGTTTTGCCGTGAAATCTGCTTCATTTTCGAAACTGGCGTTTCGAAAGCTCTGTGAAATCAGAGAAAAAGTTTCTAAGCATCAATATGCCTACTCCTGTGATGAAAGTCCTGTAATCCACATGCAAACAACACGGTAGTGTATTTTTGTCGTATATTTTCTGCATGTATTGTGTTGGAAACACGTAATTTCACAGATGGAGAATCTATGTAATTTACATATCTATTGGGTAGAACACGCTCCAACAGTTTTTTCCTTTGAAAATTGCCTGATTGTCGAAACTGCTATTAGGAAAAAGCTGCGAACTCAGAGTTAATGTATCTAGGTTTAAATATGCCTTGTAATGGGGATGAAAGTTCTGTAATACACATGTACACAACGCATTAAGAATGTTTGTCAAATCCGTGATGTATGTAGCGTGTTCGGAACACGGACTGTCACGGTGAGGGAAACCATGTAAATTACATATCTATTGGTTAGAACATGCTCCAGGAGCATTTTAGTGAAAAATCTGCCTCAGTTTGGAAACTGGTGTTTTGAAAACGCTGCAAAATCGGAGTAAATGCTTTAAGGGGACAATATGTCTTCAATGGGTTATTAAAGATGTGTAATTCACATGCTAAGAACTCAGCAGTGAATATTTGTTAAATCCGTGGTGCATGTACAGTTTTCGGAACACAGAATGTTTCGGTGATGGTATCCATGAAAATGAAATGTCTATTGGATAGAACATGCACCAAGAGAATTTTTCTGCGAAATCTGCCTGATTTTCATAACTGACGTTAGGAAAACCAGCGAAATATTAGTAAATATTTCTAGGTGTAAATATGCCTTGTATTGTGGTTGAAAAATCGGTAATCAACATGCTCAAAGTCATTAATTAATGTTTGTCGAAGCCGTGATGAATGTAACGTTTTCAGAACACGGAATGTCTCGGTGAGTGAAACTCTGAAAGTAAGAATTCTACTGGATAGAACTCGCTTGAATTGAATGTTTCTGCAAAAATTTCATGACTTTCGAATCTGGATGTTAGGAAAAACCTGCGAAATCAGAATAACTACTTCTAGGTGTAAATATGCCTTGTATGGTGGATGAAAGTTCGGTAATCCACATGCTCACACCCATTAAATAATGTTAGTCGAATTCGTGATGCATATAACGTGTTCGGAATACGGAATGTCATAGTGAAGTGAACAATGTAAGTTACATGTGTATTGGGTAGAATTCGCTTGAAGAGAATTTTTCTGAGTAATGTGCCTCATTTTCAAAACTGCCATTAGAAGAACCCTGTGAAATCTGAGAAAATGCTTCTAAGTGTCAATATGCCTTCAATGGTGAATGAAAGTCCGGTAATCCACATGTTAATAGCAGTGTAGTAATTAGTTTTTAAACCTTCATTCATGTAGCGCTTTTGGAAAACGTAATTTCACGGTAATTAAACTATGTAAATTAGAATTCTATTGAGTAGAATGAGCTAGAAGAGAATTTTTCTGCAATAATTGCATGATTATCGATTCTGAAGTTTGGAAAAATCTGCAAAACGAGAGTAAATATTTGTAGGTGTAAATGTGCCTTTATTTTGCAGGAAAGTTCGGTAATCCACATTTTCACAACATATTAAAGTATCTTTTTCTAATCCGTGGAGCATGTACCGTGTTCAGAACGTGGAATTTCACGGTGATTGAAACAATTTAAATGACTTCTCTATTGGGTAGAACTCGCTCCGAGAGAATTTTCTGCGAAAACATCGTCATTTTTGAAACTGGCGTTTGTAAATCGCTGCAAAATATGAGAAAATACTTCTAAGAACCAATATTCAATGTATTGTGATGAAAGTTCGGTAATCCACATGCTAACAAATTTGTAGTGAATATTTGTCGAATCCTATATGCACGTAGAGTGTTCGGAACACGGAATTTCACGGCCAGGGAATTTATGTAAATTACATTTCTCTTGGTTATAAATCACTCCAAGTGATTTCTCCTGAGAAAAATGCCTGATTTTTGAAACTGATATTAGGAAAACCCTGCGAACTCAGATTACTAGATTCTCGGTGTAAATCTGCCTTGTATGGTGGATGAAAGTTTGGTAATCCGCATGCTAACAACTCTGTAGTGATTATTTGTCGAATCTGAGATACGTGAAGCGTGTTAAGAACACAGGATATCACGGTGAGTGAATCTATGTAAAATACATGTCTCTTGGTTAGAATGCGCTCCAAGAGGTTTTTCTGGGAAATATGCCTCATTTTTGAAACTGGCTTTTGAAAATATCTGCAAAATCAGTGAAAATGCTTCAAAGTGTCAATATGCCTTGTATTGTGATGCAAGATCCTAAAAACACATGCAAACAAATCTGTGGAGAATATTTGTAGAAAGCATTATGCATGAAGCCTGATGGTTTCACGGAAAATGCCGGCAATGGAATCTATGTAAATTACACGCCTATTGGTTAGAATTCGCTCCAAAAATTTTTTCCTGGGAAATCGGCATGATTTTCGAGACTGGCATTAGGAAAAAGCTGCAAATTCAGAGTTAATGTTTCTAGGTGTATATATGCCATTTATGGTGGATGAAAGTTCTGTAATCTACATGTTCACAACTCATTCAAAAAAGTTTGTTGAAACCTTGATGCATGGAGCGTGTTCGGAAAATGGAATGTCACTGTGAGTGAAACTATGTAAATTACATTTCTATAGGGAATTACTTACTCCCCGAGAATTTTACTGCAAATCTGCCTCCTTTACACAACTGGCATTAGGAAAAACTTTCGAAATTTGGGAAAATGCTTCAAAGTGTCAACATGGCATTTATGGTGGATGAAAGTTCGGTAATCCTTATGCTAACAACTCTGTAGTGAATATTTTTCAAATCCGTGATGCATGTAGCTTTTTTGGAACCCGGAATTTCACGATGATGGGTTCTATGTAAATTATATGTCTATTGGGTACAACTCGCTCCAAGAGCATTTTTCTGTGGAAACTGCATGATTTTAGAGTCTGACATTAGGAGAAAACTAATAAACCAGAATAAAATTTCTATGTATAAATATGCACTGTAAGGTGGATTAAAGTTCGTTAATACACATGTTCACAACTCATTAAAGAAGGTTTTTTGAATCCGTGGTGCATGTAACATGTTCAGATCACGGAATGTCATGGTGAATGAAACTAGGTAAGTTACCTATCTTTTGGGTAGAACTGGCTCCAAGAGCATTTTTCTGCCAAATCTGCCTCATTTTCAATAGTGGCATTAAAACTAACCTGTGAAATCTGAGAAAATTCTTCAAAGTGTCAGTAAGCCTTGTATGGTGTATGAAAGTGCTGTAATCCACTTGCTAACAACTCTGTAGTGAATATTTGTCGCATCCGAGATGCATGCAGCGTGTTCGGATCATGGAATTTCACGGTGAGCGAATCCATGTAAATTACATATCTATGGGTTAGAACGCGCTCCAAGGCATTTTTGCCGTGAAATCTGCCTCATTTTCGAAACTGGCGTTTCGAAAGCTAAGTGAAATCGGAGAAAAAGCTTCTAAGCTTCAATATGCCTACTACTGTGATGAATGTCCTGTAATCCACATGCAAACAACACGGTAGTGTATTTTTGTCGAATCTTACCTGCATGTAGCATGTTCGAAACACGTAATTTCACAGCGGGAGAATCTATGTAATTTACATATCTATTGGGTAGAACACGCTCCAACAGTTTTTTCCTTTGAAAATTGCCTGATTGTCGAAACTGCTATTAGGAAAAAGCTGCGAACTCAGAGTTAATGTTTCTAGGTGTAAATATGCCTTGTATGGTGGATGAAAGTTCTGTAATACACATGTACACAACGCATTAAGAATGTTTGTCAAATCCGTGATGTATGTAGCGTGTTCGGAACACGGACTGTCACGGTGAGGGAAACCATGTAAATTACATATCTATTGGTTAGAACATGCTCCAGGAGCATTTTAGTGAAAAATCTGCCTCAGTTTGGAAACTGGTGTTTTGAAAACGCTGCAAAATCGGAGTAAATGCTTTAAGGGGACAATATGTCTTCAATGGGTTATTAAAGATGTGTAATTCACATGCTAAGAACTCAGCAGTGAATATTTGTTAAATCCGTGGTGCATGTACAGTTTTCGGAACACAGAATGTTTCGGTGATGGTATCCATGAAAATGAAATGTCTATTGGATAGAACATGCACCAAGAGAATTTTTCTGCGAAATCTGCCTGATTTTCATAACTGACGTTAGGAAAACCGGCGAAATATTAGTAAATATTTCTAGGTGTAAATATGCCTTGTATTGTGGTTGAAAAATCGGTAATCAACATGCTCAAAGTCATTAATTAATGTTTGTCGAAGCCGTGATGAATGTAACGTTTTCAGAACACGGAATGTCTCGGTGAGTGAAACTCTGAAAGTAAGAATTCTACTGGATAGAACTCGCTTGAATTGAATGTTTCTGCGAAAATTGCATGATTTTCGAAACTGGATGTTAGGAAAAATCTGCAAAATCAGAATAATTACATCTAGGTGTAAATATGCCTTGTATGGTTGATGATAGTTCGGTAATCCACATGCTCACACCCATTAAACAATGTTTGTCGAATTCGTGATGCATGTAACGTGTTCGGAATACGGAATGTCATAGTGAAGTGAACAATGTAAGTTACATGTGTATTGGTTAGAACTCGCTTGAAGAGAATTTTTCTGCGAAATGTGCCTCATTTTCAAAACTGCCATTAGGAGAACCCTGTGAAATCTGAGAAAATGCTTCTAAGTGTCAATATGCCTCGAATGGTGAATGAAAGTCCGGTAATCCACATGTTAATAACACTGTAGTAATTGGTTTTAAACCATCATTCATGTAGTGCTTTTGGAAAACGGAATTTCACGGTAATGAAACTATGTAAATTACAATTCTATTGAGTAGAATGAGCTAGAAGAGAATTTTTCTGCGATAATTGCATGATTATCGATTCTGAAGTTTGGAAAAAGCTGCAAAACGAGAGTAAATATTTGTACATGTAAATGTGCCTTTATGTTGCAGGAAAGTTCGGTAATCCACATTTTCACAACATATTAAAGAATCTTTTTCTAATCCGTGTTGCATGTACCCTGTTCAGAACGAGGAATTTCACGGTGATTGAAACAATGTAAATGACTTCTCTATTGGGTAGAACTCGCTCCGAGAGGGTTTTTCGGCGAAATCTTCATCATTTTTGAAACTGACGTTTGGAAAACGCTGCATAATCTGTGTAAATATTTCTAAGGATCGATATTCAATGTATTGTGATGAAAGTTCGGTAATCCACTTGCTAAAAAATTTGTAGTGAATATTTGTCAAATCCTATATGCACGTAGAATGTTTGGAACACGGAATTTAACGGCCAGGGAATTTATGAAAATTATATTTCTCTTGGTTAGAAAACACTCCAAGAGATTTTTCCTGAGAAATAGGCCTGAATTTTGAAACTGACGTTAGGAAAACCATGCGAACTCAGATTACTAGATTCTCGGTGTAAATCTACCTTGTATGGTGGATGAAAGTTCGGTAATCCGCATGCTAACAACTCTGTAGAGAATATTTGTCGAATCCGAGATACGTGAAGCGTGTTCGGAACACAGGATATCACGGTGAGCGAATCTATGTAAAATACATGTCTCTTGGGTAGAATACGCTCCATGAGCTTTTTCTGGGAAACCTGCCTCATTTTTGATACTGGCTTTTGAAAATATCTGCAAAATCAGTGAAAATGCTTCAAAGTGTCAATATGGCTATTAGGGTGGATAAAAGTTCGGTAATCCGCATGCTAACAACTCTGTAGTGAATATTTTTCGAATTCGTGATGCATGTAGCTTTTTCGGAACCCGGAATTTCACGATGATGGGTTCTATGTAAATTATATGTCTATTGGGTAGAACACGCTCCAACAGATTTTCCTTTGAAAACTGCCTGATTTTTGAAACTACTATTAGGAAAAAGCTGCGAACTCAGAGTTAAGGTTTCTAGGTGTAAATATGCCTTGTATGGCGGATGAAAGTTCTGTAATACACATGTACACAACTCATTAAAAATGTTTGTCAAATCCGTGATGTATGTAGCGTGTTCGGAACACGGACTGTCACGGTGAGGGAAACTATGTAAATTACATATCTATTGGTTAGAACACGCTCCAGGAGCATTTTACTGAAATATCTGCCTCAGTTTGGAAACTGGTGTTTTGAATATGATGCGAAATCTGAGTAAATGCTTTAAGGTTACAATATGTCTTCAATGGGTTATTAAAGATGTGTAATTCACATGCTAAGATCTCAGCAGTGAATATTTGTTGAATCCGTGCTGCATGTACCGTTTTCGGAACACGGAATTTTACGGTGACGGTATCCATGAAAATGAAATGTCTATTGGATAGAACATGCACCAAGAGAATTTTTCTGTGAAAACTGCCTGATTTTCATAACTGACGTTAGGAAAACCGGCGAAATATAATTAAATATTTCTAGGTTTAAATATGCCTTGTAATGTGGTTGAAAAATCGGTAATCAACATGCTCACAGTCATTAATTAATGTTTGTCGAATCCGTGATGAATGTAAAGTTTTCAGAACACGGAATGTCTCGGTGAGTGAAACTCTGAAAATAAGAATTCTACTGGATAGAACTCGCTTGAATTGAATGTTTCTGCAAAAATTTCATGACTTTCGAATCTGGATGTTAGGAAAAACCTGCGAAATCAGAATAACTACTTCTAGGTGTAAATATGCCTTGTATGGTGGATGAAAGTTCGGTAATCCACATGCTCACACCCATTAAATAATGTTAGTCGAATTCGTGATGCATATAACGTGTTCGGAATACGGAATGTCATAGTGAAGGAAACAATGTAAGTTACATGTGTATTGGGTAGAATTCGCTTGAAGAGAATTTTTCTGAGTAATGTGCCTCATTTTCAAAACTGCCATTAGAAGAACCCTGTGAAATCTGAGAAAATGCTTCTAAGTGTCAATATGCCTTCAATGGTGAATGAAAGTCCGGTAATCCACATGTTAATAGCAGTGTAGTAATTAGTTTTAAACCATCATTCATGTAGTGCTTTTGGAAAACGGAATTTCACGGTAATGAAACTATGTAAATTACAATTCTATTGAGTAGAATGAGCTAGAAGAGAATTTTTCTGCGATAATTGCATGATTATCGATTCTGAAGTTTGGAAAAAGCTGCAAAACGAGAGTAAATATTTGTACATGTAAATGTGCCTTTATGTTGCAGGAAAGTTCGGTAATCCACATTTTCACAACATATTAAAGAATCTTTTTCTAATCCGTGTTGCATGTACCCTGTTCAGAACGAGGAATTTCACGGTGATTGAAACAATGTAAATGACTTCTCTATTGGGTAGAACTCGCTCCGAGAGGGTTTTTCGGCGAAATCTTCATCATTTTTGAAACTGACGTTTGGAAAACGCTGCATAATCTGTGTAAATATTTCTAAGGATCGATATTCAATGTATTGTGATGAAAGTTCGGTAATCCACTTGCTAAAAAATTTGTAGTGAATATTTGTCGAATCCTATATGCACGTAGAATGTTTGGAACACGGAATTTAACGGCCAGGGAATTTATGAAAATTACATTTCTCTTGGTTAGAAAACACTCCAAGAGATTTTTCCTGAGAAATAGGCCTGAATTTTGAAACTGACGTTAGGAAAACCCTGCGAACTCAGATTACTAGATTCTCGGTGTAAATCTACCTTGTATGGTGGATGAAAGTTCGGTAATCCGCATGCTAACAACTCTGTAGAGAATATTTGTCGAATCCGAGATACGTGAAGCGTGTTCGGAACACAGGATATCACGGTGAGCGAATCTATGTAAAATACATGTCTCTTGGGTAGAATACGCTCCATGAGCTTTTTCTGGGAAACCTGCCTCATTTTTGATACTGGCTTTTGAAAATATCTGCAAAATCAGTGAAAATGCTTCAAAGTGTCAATATGGCTATTAGGGTGGATAAAAGTTCGGTAATCCGCATGCTAACAACTCTGTAGTGAATATTTTTCGAATTCGTGATGCATGTAGCTTTTTCGGAACCCGGAATTTCACGATGATGGGTTCTATGTAAATTATATGTCTATTGGGTAGAACACGCTCCAACAGATTTTCCTTTGAAAACTGCCTGATTTTTGAAACTACTATTAGGAAAAAGCTGCGAACTCAGAGTTAAGGTTTCTAGGTGTAAATATGCCTTGTATGGCGGATGAAAGTTCTGTAATACACATGTACACAACTCATTAAAAATGTTTGTCAAATCCGTGATGTATGTAGCGTGTTCGGAACACGGACTGTCACGGTGAGGGAAACTATGTAAATTACATATCTATTGGTTAGAACACGCTCCAGGAGCATTTTACTGAAATATCTGCCTCAGTTTGGAAACTGGTGTTTTGAATATGATGCGAAATCTGAGTAAATGCTTTAAGGTTACAATATGTCTTCAATGGGTTATTAAAGATGTGTAATTCACATGCTAAGATCTCAGCAGTGAATATTTGTTGAATCCGTGCTGCATGTACCGTTTTCGGAACACGGAATTTTACGGTGACGGTATCCATGAAAATGAAATGTCTATTGGATAGAACATGCACCAAGAGAATTTTTCTGTGAAAACTGCCTGATTTTCATAACTGACGTTAGGAAAACCGGCGAAATATAATTAAATATTTCTAGGTTTAAATATGCCTTGTAATGTGGTTGAAAAATCGGTAATCAACATGCTCACAGTCATTAATTAATGTTTGTCGAATCCGTGATGAATGTAACGTTTTCAGAACACGGAATGTCTCGGTGAGTGAAACTCTGAAAATAAGAATTCTACTGGATAGAACTCGCTTGAATTGAATGTTTCTGCAAAAATTTCATGACTTTCGAATCTGGATGTTAGGAAAAACCTGCGAAATCAGAATAACTACTTCTAGGTGTAAATATGCCTTGTATGGTGGATGAAAGTTCGGTAATCCACATGCTCACACCCATTAAATAATGTTAGTCGAATTCGTGATGCATATAACGTGTTCGGAATACGGAATGTCATAGTGAAGGAAACAATGTAAGTTACATGTGTATTGGGTAGAATTCGCTTGAAGAGAATTTTTCTGAGTAATGTGCCTCATTTTCAAAACTGCCATTAGAAGAACCCTGTGAAATCTGAGAAAATGCTTCTAAGTGTCAATATGCCTTCAATGGTGAATGAAAGTCCGGTAATCCACATGTTAATAGCAGTGTAGTAATTAGTTTTTAAACCTTCATTCATGTAGCGCTTTTGGAAAACGTAATTTCACGGTAATTAAACTATGTAAATTAGAATTCTATTGAGTAGAATGAGCTAGAAGAGAATTTTTCTGCGATAATTGCATGATTATCGATTCTGAAGTTTGGAAAAATCTGCAAAACGAGAGTAAATATTTGTAGGTGTAAATGTGCCTTTATTTTGCAGGAAAGTTCGGTAATCCACATTTTCACAACATATTAAAGTATCTTTTTCTAATCCGTGGAGCATGTACCGTGTTCAGAACGTGGAATTTCACGGTGATTGAAACAATTTAAATGACTTCTCTATTGGGTAGAACTCGCTCCGAGAGAGTTTTCTGCGAAAACATCGTCATTTTTGAAACTGGCGTTTGTAAATCGCTGCAAAATATGAGAAAATACTTCTAAGAACCAATATTCAATGTATTGTGATGAAAGTTCGGTAATCCACATGCTAACAAATTTGTAGTGAATATTTGTCGAATCCTATATGCACGTAGAGTGTTCGGAACACGGAATTTCACGGCCAGGGAATTTATGTAAATTACATTTCTCTTGGTTATAAATCACTCCAAGTGATTTCTCCTGAGAAAAATGCCTGATTTTTGAAACTGATATTAGGAAAAGCCTGCGAACTCAGATTACTAGATTCTCGGTGTAAATCTGCCTTGTATGGTGGATGAAAGTTTGGTAATCCGCATGCTAACAACTCTGTAGTGATTATTTGTCGAATCCGAGATACGTGAAGCGTGTTAAGAACACAGGATATCACGGTGAGTGAATCTATGTAAAATACATGTCTCTTGGTTAGAATGCGCTCCAAGAGGTTTTTCTGGGAAATATGCCTCATTTTTGAAACTGGCTTTTGAAAATATCTGCAAAATCAGTGAAAATGCTTCAAAGTGTCAATATGCCTTGTATTGTGATGCAAGATCCTAAAAACACATGCAAACAAATCTGTGGAGAATATTTGTAGAAAGCATTATGCATGAAGCCTGATGGTTTCACGGAAAATGCCGGCAATGGAATCTATGTAAATTACACGCCTATTGGTTAGAATTCGCTCCTAAAATTTTTTCCTGGGAAATCGGCATGATTTTCGAGACTGGCATTAGGAAAAAGCTGCAAATTCAGAGTTAATGTTTCTAGGTGTATATATGCCATTTATGGTGGATGAAAGTTCTGTAATCTACATGTTCACAACTCATTCAAAAAAGTTTGTTGAAACCTTGATGCATGGAGCGTGTTCGGAAAATGGAATGTCACTGTGAGTGAAACTATGTAAATTACAATTCTATAGGGAATTACTTGCTCCCCGAGAATTTTACTGCAAATCTGCATCCTTTACACAACTGGCATTAGGAAAAACTTTCGAAATTTGGGAAAATGCTACAAAGTGTCAACATGGCATTTATGGTGGATGAAAGTTCGGTAATCCTTATGCTAACAACTCTGTAGTGAATATTTTTCGAATCCGTGATGCATGTAGCTTTTTTGGAACCCGGAATTTCACGATGATGGGTTCTATGTAAATTATATGTCTATTGGGTACAACTCGCTCCAAGAGCATTTTTCTGTGGAAAATGAATGAATTTAGAGACTGACATTAGGAGAAAACTACTAAACCAGAATAAAATTTCTATGTATAAATATGCACTGTAAGGTGGATTAAAGTTCGCTAATACACATGTTCACAACTCATTAAAGAAGGTTTGTTGAATCCGTGGTGCATGTAATGTGTTCAGAACACAGAATGTCACGTTGAATGAACCTAGGTAAGTTACATATCTTTTGGGTAGAACTGGCTCCAAGAGCATTTTTCTGCCAAATCTGCCTCATTTTCAAAACTGGCATTAAAACTAACCTGTGAAATCTGAGAAAATTCTTCAAAGTGTCCGTAAGCCTTGTGTGGTGGATGAAAGTGCTGTAATCCACTTGCTAACAACTCTGTAGTGAATATTTGTCACATCCAAGATGCATGTAGCGTGTTCGGAACACGGAATTTCACGGTGAGCGAATCCTTGTAAATTACATGTCTATTGGTTAGAACCCGCTCCAAGAGGTTTTGCCGTGAAATCTGCTTCATTTTCGAAACTGGCGTTTCGAAAGCTCTGTGAAATCAGAGAAAAAGTTTCTAAGCATCAATATGCCTACTACTGTGATGAAAGTCCTGTAATCCACATGCAAACAACACGGTAGTGTATTTTTGTCGAATATTTTCTGCATGTATTGTGTTGGAAACACGTAATTTCACAGATGGAGAATCTATGTAATTTACATATCTATTGGGTAGAACACGCTCCAACAGTTTTTTCCTTTGAAAATTGCCTGATTGTCGAAACTGCTATTAGGAAAAAGCTGCGAACTCAGAGTTAATGTATCTAGGTTTAAATATGCCTTGTAATGGGGATGAAAGTTCTGTAATACACATGTACACAACGCATTAAGAATGTTTGTCAAATCCGTGATGTATGTAGCGTGTTCGGAACACGGACTGTCACGGTGAGGGAAACCATGTAAATTACATATCTATTGGTTAGAACATGCTCCAGGAGCATTTTAGTGAAAAATCTGCCTCAGTTTGGAAACTGGTGTTTTGAAAACGCTGCAAAATCGGAGTAAATGCTTTAAGGGGACAATATGTCTTCAATGGGTTATTAAAGATGTGTAATTCACATGCTAAGAACTCAGCAGTGAATATTTGTTAAATCCGTGGTGCATGTACAGTTTTCGGAACACAGAATGTTTCGGTGATGGTATCCATGAAAATGAAATGTCTATTGGATAGAACATGCACCAAGAGAATTTTTCTGCGAAATCTGCCTGATTTTCATAACTGACGTTAGGAAAACCGGCGAAATATTAGTAAATATTTCTAGGTGTAAATATGCCTTGTATTGTGGTTGAAAAATCGGTAATCAACATGCTCAAAGTCATTAATTAATGTTTGTCGAAGCCGTGATGAATGTAACGTTTTCAGAACACGGAATGTCTCGGTGAGTGAAACTCTGAAAGTAAGAATTCTACTGGATAGAACTCGCTTGAATTGAATGTTTCTGCGAAAATTTCATGATTTTCGAAACTGGATGTTAGGAAAAATCTGCATAATCAGAATAATTACATCTAGGTGTAAATATGCCTTGTATGGTTGATGATAGTTCGGTAATCCACATGCTCACACCCATTAAACAATGTTTGTCGAATTCATGATGCATGTAACGTGTTCGGAATACGGAATGTCATAGTGAAGTGAACAATGTAAGTTACATGTGTATTGGTTAGAACTCGCTTGAAGAGAATTTTTCTGCAAAATGTGCCTCATTTTCAAAACTGCCATTAGGAGAACCCTGTGAAATCTGAGAAAATGCTTCTAAGTGTCAATATGCCTCGAATGGTGAATGAAAGTCCGGTAATCCACATGTTAATAACACTGTAGTAATTGGTTTTAAACCATCATTCATGTAGTGCTTTTGGAAAACGGAATTTCACGGTAATGAAACTATGTAAATTACAATTCTATTGAGTAGAATGAGCTAGAAGAGAATTTTTCTGCGATAATTGCATGATTATCGATTCTGAAGTTTGGAAAAAGCTGCAAAACGAGAGTAAATATTTGTACGTGTAAATGTGCCTTTATGTTGCAGGAAAGTTCGGTAATCCACATTTTCACAACATATTAAAGAATCTTTTTCTAATCCGTGTTGCATGTACCCTGTTCAGAACGAGGAATTTCACGGTGATTGAAACAATGTAAATGACTTCTCTATTGGGTAGAACTCGCTCCGAGAGGGTTTTTCGGCGAAATCTTCATCATTTTTGAAACTGACTTTTGGAAAACGCTGCAAAATCTTTGTAAATAATTCTAAGGATCGATATTCAATGTATTGTGATGAAAGATCGGTAATCCACTTGCTAAAATATTTGTAGTGAATATTTGTCGAATCCTATATGCACATAGAATGTTTGGAACACGGAATTTAACGGCCAGGGAATTTATGAAAATTACATTTCTCTTGGTTAGAAAACACTCCAAGAGATTTTTCCTGAGAAATAGGCCTGATTTTTGAAACTGACGTTAGGAAAACCCTGCGAACTCAGATTACTAGATTCTCGGTGTAAATCTACCTTGTATGGTGGATGAAAGTTCGGTAATCCGCATGCTAACAACTCTGTAGAGAATATTTGTCGAATCCGAGATACGTGAAACGTGTTCGGAACACAGGATATCACGGTGAGCGAATCTATGTAAAATACATGTCTCTTGGGTAGAATACGCTCCAAGAGCTTTTTCTGGGAAACCTGCCTCATTTTTGATACTGGCTTTTGAAAATATCTGCAAAATCAGTGAAAATGCTTCAAAGTGTCAATATGGCTATTAGGGTGGATAAAAGTTCGGTAATCCGCATGCTAACAACTCTGTAGTGAATATTTTTCGAATTCGTGATGCATGTAGCTTTTTCGGAACCCGGAATTTCACGATGATGGGTTCTATGTAAATTATATGTCTATTGGGTAGAACACGCTCCAACAGATTTTCCTTTGAAAACTGCCTGATTTTTGAAACTACTATTAGGAAAAAGCTGCGAACTCAGAGTTAAGGTTTCTAGGTGTAAATATGCCTTGTATGGCGGATGAAAGTTCTGTAATACACATGTACACAACTCATTAAAAATGTTTGTCAAATCCGTGATGTATGTAGCGTGTTCGGAACACGGACTGTCACGGTGAGGGAAACTATGTAAATTACATATCTATTGGTTAGAACACGCTCCAGGAGCATTTTACTGAAATATCTGCCTCAGTTTGGAAACTGGTGTTTTGAATATGATGCGAAATCTGAGTAAATGCTTTAAGGTTACAATATGTCTTCAATGGGTTATTAAAGATGTGTAATTCACATGCTAAGATCTCAGCAGTGAATATTTGTTGAATCCGTGCTGCATGTACCGTTTTCGGAACACGGAATTTTACGGTGACGGTATCCATGAAAATGAAATGTCTATTGGATAGAACATGCACCAAGAGAATTTTTCTGTGAAAACTGCCTGATTTTCATAACTGACGTTAGGAAAACCGGCGAAATCTAATTAAATATTTCTAGGTTTAAATATGCCTTGTAATGTGGTTGAAAAATCGGTAATCAACATGCTCACAGTCATTAATTAATGTTTGTCGAATCCGTGATGAATGTAACGTTTTCAGAACACGGAATGTCTCGGTGAGTGAAACTCTGAAAATAAGAATTCTACTGGATAGAACTCGCTTGAATTGAATGTTTCTGCAAAAATTTCATGACTTTCGAATCTGGATGTTAGGAAAAACCTGCGAAATCAGAATAACTACTTCTAGGTGTAAATATGCCTTGTATGGTGGATGAAAGTTCGGTAATCCACATGCTCACACCCATTAAATAATGTTAGTCGAATTCGTGATGCATATAACGTGTTCGGAATACGGAATGTCATAGTGAAGGAAACAATGTAAGTTACATGTGTATTGGGTAGAATTCGCTTGAAGAGAATTTTTCTGAGTAATGTGCCTCATTTTCAAAACTGCCATTAGAAGAACCCTGTGAAATCTGAGAAAATGCTTCTAAGTGTCAATATGCCTTCAATGGTGAATGAAAGTCCGGTAATCCACATGTTAATAGCAGTGTAGTAATTAGTTTTTAAACCTTCATTCATGTAGCGCTTTTGGAAAACGTAATTTCACGGTAATTAAACTATGTAAATTAGAATTCTATTGAGTAGAATGAGCTAGAAGAGAATTTTTCTGCGATAATTGCATGATTATCGATTCTGAAGTTTGGAAAAATCTGCAAAACGAGAGTAAATATTTGTAGGTGTAAATGTGCCTTTATTTTGCAGGAAAGTTCGGTAATCCACATTTTCACAACATATTAAAGTATCTTTTTCTAATCCGTGGAGCATGTACCGTGTTCAGAACGTGGAATTTCACGGTGATTGAAACAATTTAAATGACTTCTCTATTGGGTAGAACTCGCTCCGAGAGAGTTTTCTGCGAAAACATCGTCATTTTTGAAACTGGCGTTTGTAAATCGCTGCAAAATATGAGAAAATACTTCTAAGAACCAATATTCAATGTATTGTGATGAAAGTTCGGTAATCCACATGCTAACAAATTTGTAGTGAATATTTGTCGAATCCTATATGCACGTAGTATGTTCGGAACACGGAATTTCACGGCCAGGGAATTTATGTAAATTACATTTCTCTTGGTTATAAATCACTCCAAGTGATTTCTCCTGAGAAAAATGCCTGATTTTTGAAACTGATATTAGGAAAAGCCTGCGAACTCAGATTACTAGATTCTCGGTGTAAATCTGCCTTGTATGGTGGATGAAAGTTTGGTAATCCGCATGCTAACAACTCTGTAGTGATTATTTGTCGAATCCGAGATACGTGAAGCGTGTTAAGAACACAGGATATCACGGTGAGTGAATCTATGTAAAATACATGTCTCTTGGTTAGAATGCGCTCCAAGAGGTTTTTCTGGGAAATATGCCTCATTTTTGAAACTGGCTTTTGAAAATATCTGCAAAATCAGTGAAAATGCTTCAAAGTGTCAATATGCCTTGTATTGTGATGCAAGATCCTAAAAACACATGCAAACAAATCTGTGGAGAATATTTGTAGAAAGCATTATGCATGAAGCCTGATGGTTTCACGGAAAATGCCGGCAATGGAATCTATGTAAATTACACGCCTATTGGTTAGAATTCGCTCCAAAAATTTTTTCCTGGGAAATCGGCATGATTTTCGAGACTGGCATTAGGAAAAAGCTGCAAATTCAGAGTTAATGTTTCTAGGTGTATATATGCCATTTATGGTGGATGAAAGTTCTGTAATCTACATGTTCACAACTCATTCAAAAAAGTTTGTTGAAACCTTGATGCATGGAGCGTGTTCGGAAAATGGAATGTCACTGTGAGTGAAACTATGTAAATTACAATTCTACAGGGAATTACTTGCTCCCCGAGAATTTTACTGCAAATCTGCATCCTTTACACAACTGGCATTAGGAAAAACTTTCGAAATTTGGGAAAATGCTTCAAAGTGTCAACATGGCATTTATGGTGGATGAAAGTTCGGTAATCCTTATGCTAACAACTCTGTAGTGAATATTTTTCGAATCCGTGATGCATGTAGCTTTTTTGGAACCCGGAATTTCACGATGATGGGTTCTATGTAAATTATATGTCTATTGGGTACAACTCGCTCCAAGAGCATTTTTCTGTGGAAAATGAATGATTTTAGAGACTGACATTAGGAGAAAACTACTAAACCAGAATAAAATTTCTATGTATAAATATGCACTGTAAGGTGGATTAAAGTTCGCTAATACACATGTTCACAACTCATTAAAGAAGGTTTGTTGAATCCGTGGTGCATGTAATGTGTTCAGAACACGGAATGTCACGGTGAATGAACCTAGGTAAGTTACATATCTTTTGGGTAGAACTGGCTCCAAGAGCATTTTTCTGCCAAATCTGCCTCATTTTCAAAACTGGCATTAAAACTAACCTGTGAAATCTGAGAAAATTCTTCAAAGTGTCCGTAAGCCTTGTGTGGTGGATGAAAGTGCTGTAATCCACTTGCTAACAACTCTGTAGTGAATATTTGTCACATCCAAGATGCATGTAGCGTGTTCGGAACACGGAATTTCACGGTGAGTGAATCCTTGTAAATTACATGTCTATTGGTTAGAACCCGCTCCAAGAGGTTTTGCCGTGAAATCTGCTTCATTTTCGAAACTGGCGTTTCGAAAGCTCTGTGAAATCAGAGAAAAAGTTTCTAAGCATCAATATGCCTACTACTGTGATGAAAGTCCTGTAATCCACATGCAAACAACACGGTAGTGTATTTTTGTCGAATATTTTCTGCATGTATTGTGTTGGAAACACGTAATTTCACAGATGGAGAATCTATGTAATTTACATATCTATTGGGTAGAACACGCTCCAACAGTTTTTTCCTTTGAAAATTGCCTGATTGTCGAAACTGCTATTAGGAAAAAGCTGCGAACTCAGAGTTAATGTATCTAGGTTTAAATATGCCTTGTAATGGGGATGAAAGTTCTGTAATACACATGTACACAACGCATTAAGAATGTTTGTCAAATCCGTGATGTATGTAGCGTGTTCGGAACACGGACTATCACGGTGAGGGAAACCATGTAAATTACATATCTATTGGTTAGAACATGCTCCAGGAGCATTTTAGTGAAAAATCTGCCTCAGTTTGGAAACTGGTGTTTTGAAAACGCTGCAAAATCGGAGTAAATGCTTTAAGGGGACAATATGTCTTCAATGGGTTATTAAAGATGTGTAATTCACATGCTAAGAACTCAGCAGTGAATATTTGTTAAATCCGTGGTGCATGTACAGTTTTCGGAACACAGAATGTTTCGGTGATGGTATCCATGAAAATGAAATGTCTATTGGATAGAACATGCACCAAGAGAATTTTTCTGCGAAATCTGCCTGATTTTCATAACTGACGTTAGGAAAACCGGCGAAATATTAGTAAATATTTCTAGGTGTAAATATGCCTTGTATTGTGGTTGAAAAATCGGTAATCAACATGCTCAAAGTCATTAATTAATGTTTGTCGAAGCCGTGATGAATGTAACGTTTTCAGAACACGGAATGTCTCGGTGAGTGAAACTCTGAAAGTAAGAATTCTACTGGATAGAACTCGCTTGAATTGAATGTTTCTGCGAAAATTGCATGATTTTCGAAACTGGATGTTAGGAAAAATCTGCAAAATCAGAATAATTACATCTAGGTGTAAATATGCCTTGTATGGTTGATGATAGTTCGGTAATCCACATGCTCACACCCATTAAACAATGTTTGTCGAATTCGTGATGCATGTAACGTGTTCGGAATACGGAATGTCATAGTGAAGTGAACAATGTAAGTTACATGTGTATTGGTTAGAACTCGCTTGAAGAGAATTTTTCTGCGAAATGTGCCTCATTTTCAAAACTGCCATTAGGAGAACCCTGTGAAATCTGAGAAAATGCTTCTAAGTGTCAATATGCCTCGAATGGTGAATGAAAGTCCGGTAATCCACATGTTAATAACACTGTAGTAATTGGTTTTAAACCATCATTCATGTAGTGCTTTTGGAAAACGGAATTTCACGGTAATGAAACTATGTAAATTACAATTCTATTGAGTAGAATGAGCTAGAAGAGAATTTTTCTGCGATAATTGCATGATTATCGATTCTGAAGTTTGGAAAAAGCTGCAAAACGAGAGTAAATATTTGTACGTGTAAATGTGCCTTTATGTTGCAGGAAAGTTCGGTAATCCACATTTTCACAACATATTAAAGAATCTTTTTCTAATCCGTGTTGCATGTACCCTGTTCAGAACGAGGAATTTCACGGTGATTGAAGCAATGTAAATGACTTCTCTATTGGGTAGAACTCGCTCCGAGAGAGTTTTTCTGCGAAAACTTCGTCTTTTTTTAACCTGGCGTTTGGAAAAAGTTGCAAAATCTGAGAAAATACTTCTAAGGATCGATATTCAAAGTATTGTGATGAAAGTTTGGTAATCCAAATGCTAACAAATTTGTAGTGAATATTTGTCGAATCTTTATGCATGTAGCATGTTTGGAACAAAGAATTTAACGGCAAGGGAATTTATGTAAATTACAATTCTCTTGGTTAGAAATCACTCCAAGAGGTTTTTCCTCAGAAATAGGCCTGATTTTTGAAACTGACGTTAGGAAAACACTGCGAACTCAGATTACTAGATTCTCGGTGTAAATCTGCCTTGTATGGTGGATGAAAGTTCGGTAATCCGCATGCTAACAACTCTGTAGTGAATATTTGTCTAATCCGAGATACGTGAAGCGTGTTCAGAACACAGGATATCACGGTGAGCGAATCTATGTAAAATACATGTCTCTTGGGTAGAATTCGCTCCAAGAGATTTTTCTGGGAGATCTGCCTCATTTTTGAAACTGGCTTTTGAAAATAGATGCAAAATCAGTGAAAATGCTTCAAAGTGTCAATATGCTTTGTATTGTGATACAAGATCGTAAAAACACATGCCAACAAATCTGTGGTGAATATTTGTAGAAAGCATTATGCATGTAGCCTGATCGTTTCACGGAAAATTCTGGCGATGCAATCTATGTAAATTACACGCCTATTGGTTAGAATTCGCTCCAAAAATTTTTTCCTGAGAAAACGGCCTTATTTTCGAGACTGGCATTAGGAAAAATCTGCAAATTTAGAGTTAATATTTCTAGGTATATATATGCCATTTATGGTGGATGAAAGTTCTGTAATCTACATGTTCACAACTCATTCGAGAAAGTTTTTTGAAACCTTGATGCATGTAGCGTGTTCGGAAAAAGGAATGTCACTGTGAGGGAAACTATGTAAATTACATTTCTATTGGGAAGTACTCGCTCCACGAGAATTTTTCTGCGAATCTGCCTCCTTTTCAAAACTGGCATTAGGAAAACTTTCGAAATATGAGAAAATGCTTCAAAGTGTCAACATGGCTTTTATGGTGGATGAAAGCTCGGTAATCCTTATGCTAACAACTCTGTAGTGAATATTTGTCGAATCCGAGATGCATGTAGCTTTTTCGGAACACTGAACTTCACGATGACTTGTTCTATGTAAATTGCATGTCTATTGGGTAGAACTCGCTCCAAGAGGATTTTTCTGTGGAAACTGCATGATTTTAGAGTCTGACATTAGGAGAAAACTAATAAACCAGAATAAAATTTCTATGTATAAATATGCACTGTAAGGTGGATTAAAGTTCGTTAATACACATGTTCACAACTCATTAAAGAAGGTTTTTTGAATCCGTGGTGCATGTAACATGTTCAGATCACGGAATGTCATGGTGAATGAAACTAGGTAAGTTACCTATCTTTTGGGTAGAACTGGCTCCAAGAGCATTTTTCTGCCAAATCTGCCTCATTTTCAATAGTGGCATTAAAACTAACCTGTGAAATCTGAGAAAATTCTTCAAAGTGTCAGTAAGCCTTGTATGGTGTATGAAAGTGCTGTAATCCACTTGCTAACAACTCTGTAGTGAATATTTGTCGCATCCGAGATGCATGCAGCGTGTTCGGATCATGGAATTTCACGGTGAGCGAATCCATGTAAATTACATATCTATGGGTTAGAACGCGCTCCAAGGCATTTTTGCCGTGAAATCTGCCTCATTTTCGAAACTGGCGTTTCGAAAGCTAAGTGAAATCGGAGAAAAAGCTTCTAAGCTTCAATATGCCTACTACTGTGATGAATGTCCTGTAATCCACATGCAAACAACACGGAAGTGTATTTTTGTCGAATCTTACCTGCATGTAGCGTGTTCGAAACACGTAATTTCACAGCGGGAGAATCTATGTAATTTACATATCTATTGGGTAGAACACGCTCCAACAGTTTTTTCCTTTGAAAATTGCCTGATTGTCGAAACTGCTATTAGGAAAAAGCTGCGAACTCAGAGTTAATGTTTCTAGGTGTAAATATGCCTTGTATGGTGGATGAAAGTTCTGTAATACACATGTACACAACGCATTAAGAATGTTTGTCAAATCCGTGATGTATGTAGCGTGTTCGGAACACGGACTGTCACGGTGAGGGAAACCATGTAAATTACATATCTATTGGTTAGAACATGCTCCAGGAGCATTTTAGTGAAAAATCTGCCTCAGTTTGGAAACTGGTGTTTTGAAAATGCTGCAAAATCGGAGTAAATGCTTTAAGGGGACAATATGTCTTCAATGGGTTATTAAAGATGTGTAATTCACATGCTAAGAACTCAGCAGTGAATATTTGTTAAATCCGTGATGCATGTACAGTTTTCAGAACACAGAATGTTTCGGTGATGGTATCCATGAAAATGAAATGTCTATTGGATAGAACATGCACCAAGAGAATTTTTCTGCGAAATCTGCCTGATTTTCATAACTGACGTTAGGAAAACTGGCGAAATATTAGTAAATATTTCTAGGTGTAAATATGCCTTGTATTGTGGTTGAAAAATCGGTAATCAACATGCTCAAAGTCATTAATTAATGTTTGTCGAAGCCGTGATGAATGTAACGTTTTCAGAACACGGAATGTCTCGGTGAGTGAAACTCTGAAAGTAAGAATTCTACTGGATAGAACTCGCTTGAATTGAATGTTTCTGCGAAAATTGCATGATTTTCGAAACTGGATGTTAGGAAAAATCTGCAAAATCAGAATAATTACATCTAGGTGTAAATATGCCTTGTATGGTTGATGATAGTTCGGTAATCCACATGCTCACACCCATTAAACAATGTTTGTCGAATTCGTGATGCATGTAACGTGTTCGGAATACGGAATGTCATAGTGAAGTGAACAATGTAAGTTACATGTGTATTGGTTAGAACTCGCTTGAAGAGAATTTTTCTGCGAAATGTGCCTCATTTTCAAAACTGCCATTAGGAGAACCCTGTGAAATCTGAGAAAATGCTTCTAAGTGTCAATATGCCTCGAATGGTGAATGAAAGTCCGGTAATCCACATGTTAATAACACTGTAGTAATTGGTTTTAAACCATCATTCATGTAGTGCTTTTGGAAAACGGAATTTCACGGTAATGAAACTATGTAAATTACAATTCTATTGAGTAGAATGAGCTAGAAGAGAATTTTTCTGCGATAATTGCATGATTATCGATTCTGAAGTTTGGAAAAAGCTGCAAAATGAGAGTAAATATTTGTACGTGTAAATGTGCCTTTATGTTGCAGGAAAGTTCGGTAATCCACATTTTCACAACATATTAAAGAATCTTTTTCTAATCCGTGTTGCATGTACCCTGTTCAGAACGAGGAATTTCACGGTGATTGAAGCAATGTAAATGACTTCTCTATTGGGTAGAACTCGCTCCGAGAGAGTTTTTCTGCGAAAACTTCGTCTTTTTTTAACCTGGCGTTTGGAAAAAGTTGCAAAATCTGAGAAAATACTTCTAAGGATCGATATTCAAAGTATTGTGATGAAGGTTTGGTAATCCAAATGCTAACAAATTTGTAGTGAATATTTGTCGAATCTTTATGCATGTAGCATGTTTGGAACAAAGAATTTAACGGCAAGGGAATTTATGTAAATTACAATTCTCTTGGTTAGAAATCACTCCAAGAGGTTTTTCCTCAGAAATAGGCCTGATTTTTGAAACTGACGTTAGGAAAACACTGCGAACTCAGATTACTAGATTCTCGGTGTAAATCTGCCTTGTATGGTGGATGAAAGTTCGGTAATCCGCATGCTAACAACTCTGTAGTGAATATTTGTCTAATCCGAGATACGTGAAGCGTGTTCAGAACACAGGATATCACGGTGAGCGAATCTATGTAAAATACATGTCTCTTGGGTAGAATTCGCTCCAAGAGATTTTTCTGGGAGATCTGCCTCATTTTTGAAACTGGCTTTTGAAAATAGATGCAAAATCAGTGAAAATGCTTCAAAGTGTCAATATGCTTTGTATTGTGATACAAGATCGTAAAAACACATGCCAACAAATCTGTGGTGAATATTTGTAGAAAGCATTATGCATGTAGCCTGATCGTTTCACGGAAAATTCTGGCGATGCAATCTATGTAAATTACACGCCTATTGGTTAGAATTCGCTCCAAAAATTTTTTCCTGAGAAAACGGCCTTATTTTCGAGACTGGCATTAGGAAAAATCTGCAAATTTAGAGTTAATATTTCTAGGTATATATATGCCATTTATGGTGGATGAAAGTTCTGTAATCTACATGTTCACAACTCATTCGAGAAAGTTTTTTGAAACCTTGATGCATGTAGCGTGTTCGGAAAAAGGAATGTCACTGTGAGGGAAACTATGTAAATTACATTTCTATTGGGAAGTACTCGCTCCACGAGAATTTTTCTGCGAATCTGCCTCCTTTTCAAAACTGGCATTAGGAAAACTTTCGAAATATGAGAAAATGCTTCAAAGTGTCAACATGGCTTTTATGGTGGATGAAAGCTCGGTAATCCTTATGCTAACAACTCTGTAGTGAATATTTGTCGAATCCGAGATGCATGTAGCTTTTTCGGAACACTGAACTTCACGATGACTTGTTCTATGTAAATTGCATGTCTATTGGGTAGAACTCGCTCCAAGAGGATTTTTCTGTGGAAACTGCATGATTTTAGAGTCTGACATTAGGAGAAAACTAATAAACCAGAATAAAATTTCTATGTATAAATATGCACTGTAAGGTGGATTAAAGTTCGTTAATACACATGTTCACAACTCATTAAAGAAGGTTTTTTGAATCCGTGGTGCATGTAACATGTTCAGATCACGGAATGTCATGGTGAATGAAACTAGGTAAGTTACCTATCTTTTGGGTAGAACTGGCTCCAAGAGCATTTTTCTGCCAAATCTGCCTCATTTTCAATAGTGGCATTAAAACTAACCTGTGAAATCTGAGAAAATTCTTCAAAGTGTCAGTAAGCCTTGTATGGTGTATGAAAGTGCTGTAATCCACTTGCTAACAACTCTGTAGTGAATATTTGTCGCATCCGAGATGCATGCAGCGTGTTCGGATCATGGAATTTCACGGTGAGCGAATCCATGTAAATTACATATCTATGGGTTAGAACGCGCTCCAAGGCATTTTTGCCGTGAAATCTGCCTCATTTTCGAAACTGGCGTTTCGAAAGCTAAGTGAAATCGGAGAAAAAGCTTCTAAGCTTCAATATGCCTACTACTGTGATGAATGTCCTGTAATCCACATGCAAACAACACGGAAGTGTATTTTTGTCGAATCTTACCTGCATGTAGCGTGTTCGAAACACGTAATTTCACAGCGGGAGAATCTATGTAATTTACATATCTATTGGGTAGAACACGCTCCAACAGTTTTTTCCTTTGAAAATTGCCTGATTGTCGAAACTGCTATTAGGAAAAAGCTGCGAACTCAGAGTTAATGTTTCTAGGTGTAAATATGCCTTGTATGGTGGATGAAAGTTCTGTAATACACATGTACACAACGCATTAAGAATGTTTGTCAAATCCGTGATGTATGTAGCGTGTTCGGAACACGGACTGTCACGGTGAGGGAAACCATGTAAATTACATATCTATTGGTTAGAACATGCTCCAGGAGCATTTTAGTGAAAAATCTGCCTCAGTTTGGAAACTGGTGTTTTGAAAACGCTGCAAAATCGGAGTAAATGCTTTAAGGGGACAATATGTCTTCAATGGGTTATTAAAGATGTGTAATTCACATGCTAAGAACTCAGCAGTGAATATTTGTTAAATCCGTGGTGCATGTACAGTTTTCGGAACACAGAATGTTTCGGTGATGGTATCCATGAAAATGAAATGTCTATTGGATAGAACATGCACCAAGAGAATTTTTCTGCGAAATCTGCCTGATTTTCATAACTGACGTTAGGAAAACCGGCGAAATATTAGTAAATATTTCTAGGTGTAAATATGCCTTGTATTGTGGTTGAAAAATCGGTAATCAACATGCTCAAAGTCATTAATTAATGTTTGTCGAAGCCGTGATGAATGTAACGTTTTCAGAACACGGAATGTCTCGGTGAGTGAAACTCTGAAAGTAAGAATTCTACTGGATAGAACTCGCTTGAATTGAATGTTTCTGCGAAAATTTCATGATTTTCGAAACTGGATGTTAGGAAAAATCTGCAAAATCAGAATAATTACATCTAGGTGTAAATATGCCTTGTATGGTTGATGATAGTTCGGTAATCCACATGCTCACACCCATTAAACAATGTTTGTCGAATTCGTGATGCATGTAACGTGTTCGGAATACGGAATGTCATAGTGAAGTGAACAATGTAAGTTACATGTGTATTGGTTAGAACTCGCTTGAAGAGAATTTTTCTGCGAAATGTGCCTCATTTTCAAAACTGCCATTAGGAGAACCCTGTGAAATCTGAGAAAATGCTTCTAAGTGTCAATATGCCTCGAATGGTGAATGAAAGTCCGGTAATCCACATGTTAATAACACTGTAGTAATTGGTTTTAAACCATCATTCATGTAGTGCTTTTGGAAAACGGAATTTCACGGTAATGAAACTATGTAAATTACAATTCTATTGAGTAGAATGAGCTAGAAGAGAATTTTTCTGCGATAATTGCATGATTATCGATTCTGAAGTTTGGAAAAAGCTGCAAAACGAGAGTAAATATTTGTACGTGTAAATGTGCCTTTATGTTGCAGGAAAGTTCGGTAATCCACATTTTCACAACATATTAAAGAATCTTTTTCTAATCCGTGTTGCATGTACCCTGTTCAGAACGAGGAATTTCACGGTGATTGAAGCAATGTAAATGACTTCTCTATTGGGTAGAACTCGCTCCGAGAGAGTTTTTCTGCGAAAACTTCGTCTTTTTTTAACCTGGCGTTTGGAAAAAGTTGCAAAATCTGAGAAAATACTTCTAAGGATCGATATTCAAAGTATTGTGATGAAGGTTTGGTAATCCAAATGCTAACAAATTTGTAGTGAATATTTGTCGAATCTTTATGCATGTAGCATGTTTGGAACAAAGAATTTAACGGCAAGGGAATTTATGTAAATTACAATTCTCTTGGTTAGAAATCACTCCAAGAGGTTTTTCCTCAGAAATAGGCCTGATTTTTGAAACTGACGTTAGGAAAACACTGCGAACTCAGATTACTAGATTCTCGGTGTAAATCTGCCTTGTATGGTGGATGAAAGTTCGGTAATCCGCATGCTAACAACTCTGTAGTGAATATTTGTCTAATCCGAGATACGTGAAGCGTGTTCAGAACACAGGATATCACGGTGAGCGAATCTATGTAAAATACATGTCTCTTGGGTAGAATTCGCTCCAAGAGATTTTTCTGGGAGATCTGCCTCATTTTTGAAACTGGCTTTTGAAAATAGATGCAAAATCAGTGAAAATGCTTCAAAGTGTCAATATGCTTTGTATTGTGATACAAGATCGTAAAAACACATGCCAACAAATCTGTGGTGAATATTTGTAGAAAGCATTATGCATGTAGCCTGATCGTTTCACGGAAAATTCTGGCGATGCAATCTATGTAAATTACACGCCTATTGGTTAGAATTCGCTCCAAAAATTTTTTCCTGAGAAAACGGCCTTATTTTCGAGACTGGCATTAGGAAAAATCTGCAAATTTAGAGTTAATATTTCTAGGTATATATATGCCATTTATGGTGGGTGAAAGTTCTGTAATCTACATGTTCACAACTCATTCGAGAAAGTTTTTTGAAACCTTGATGCATGTAGCGTGTTCGGAAAAAGGAATGTCACTGTGAGGGAAACTATGTAAATTACATTTCTATTGGGAAGTACTCGCTCCACGAGAATTTTTCTGCGAATCTGCCTCCTTTTCAAAACTGGCATTAGGAAAACTTTCGAAATATGAGAAAATGCTTCAAAGTGTCAACATGGCTTTTATGGTGGATGAAAGCTCGGTAATCCTTATGCTAACAACTCTGTAGTGAATATTTGTCGAATCCGAGATGCATGTAGCTTTTTCGGAACACTGAACTTCACGATGACTTGTTCTATGTAAATTGCATGTCTATTGGGTAGAACTCGCTCCAAGAGGATTTTTCTGTGGAAACTGCATGATTTTAGAGTCTGACATTAGGAGAAAACTAATAAACCAGAATAAAATTTCTATGTATAAATATGCACTGTAAGGTGGATTAAAGTTCGTTAATACACATGTTCACAACTCATTAAAGAAGGTTTTTTGAATCCGTGGTGCATGTAACATGTTCAGATCACGGAATGTCATGGTGAATGAAACTAGGTAAGTTACCTATCTTTTGGGTAGAACTGGCTCCAAGAGCATTTTTCTGCCAAATCTGCCTCATTTTCAATAGTGGCATTAAAACTAACCTGTGAAATCTGAGAAAATTCTTCAAAGTGTCAGTAAGCCTTGTATGGTGTATGAAAGTGCTGTAATCCACTTGCTAACAACTCTGTAGTGAATATTTGTCGCATCCGAGATGCATGCAGCGTGTTCGGATCATGGAATTTCACGGTGAGCGAATCCATGTAAATTACATATCTATGGGTTAGAACGCGCTCCAAGGCATTTTTGCCGTGAAATCTGCCTCATTTTCGAAACTGGCGTTTCGAAAGCTAAGTGAAATCGGAGAAAAAGCTTCTAAGCTTCAATATGCCTACTACTGTGATGAATGTCCTGTAATCCACATGCAAACAACACGGAAGTGTATTTTTGTCGAATCTTACCTGCATGTAGCGTGTTCGAAACACGTAATTTCACAGCGGGAGAATCTATGTAATTTACATATCTATTGGGTAGAACACGCTCCAACAGTTTTTTCCTTTGAAAATTGCCTGATTGTCGAAACTGCTATTAGGAAAAAGCTGCGAACTCAGAGTTAATGTTTCTAGGTGTAAATATGCCTTGTATGGTGGATGAAAGTTCTGTAATACACATGTACACAACGCATTAAGAATGTTTGTCAAATCCGTGATGTATGTAGCGTGTTCGGAACACGGACTGTCACGGTGAGGGAAACCATGTAAATTACATATCTATTGGTTAGAACATGCTCCAGGAGCATTTTAGTGAAAAATCTGCCTCAGTTTGGAAACTGGTGTTTTGAAAACGCTGCAAAATCGGAGTAAATGCTTTAAGGGGACAATATGTCTTCAATGGGTTATTAAAGATGTGTAATTCACATGCTAAGAACTCAGCAGTGAATATTTGTTAAATCCGTGGTGCATGTACAGTTTTCGGAACACAGAATGTTTCGGTGATGGTATCCATGAAAATGAAATGTCTATTGGATAGAACATGCACCAAGAGAATTTTTCTGCGAAATCTGCCTGATTTTCATAACTGACGTTAGGAAAACCGGCGAAATATTAGTAAATATTTCTAGGTGTAAATATGCCTTGTATTGTGGTTGAAAAATCGGTAATCAACATGCTCAAAGTCATTAATTAATGTTTGTCGAAGCCGTGATGAATGTAACGTTTTCAGAACACGGAATGTCTCGGTGAGTGAAACTCTGAAAGTAAGAATTCTACTGGATAGAACTCGCTTGAATTGAATGTTTCTGCGAAAATTGCATGATTTTCGAAACTGGATGTTAGGAAAAATCTGCAAAATCAGAATAATTACATCTAGGTGTAAATATGCCTTGTATGGTTGATGATAGTTCGGTAATCCACATGCTCACACCCATTAAACAATGTTTGTCGAATTCGTGATGCATGTAACGTGTTCGGAATACGGAATGTCATAGTGAAGTGAACAATGTAAGTTACATGTGTATTGGTTAGAACTCGCTTGAAGAGAATTTTTCTGCGAAATGTGCCTCATTTTCAAAACTGCCATTAGGAGAACCCTGTGAAATCTGAGAAAATGCTTCTAAGTGTCAATATGCCTCGAATGGTGAATGAAAGTCCGGTAATCCACATGTTAATAACACTGTAGTAATTGGTTTTAAACCATCATTCATGTAGTGCTTTTGGAAAACGGAATTTCACGGTAATGAAACTATGTAAATTACAATTCTATTGAGTAGAATGAGCTAGAAGAGAATTTTTCTGCGATAATTGCATGATTATCGATTCTGAAGTTTGGAAAAAGCTGCAAAACGAGAGTAAATATTTGTACGTGTAAATGTGCCTTTATGTTGCAGGAAAGTTCGGTAATCCACATTTTCACAACATATTAAAGAATCTTTTTCTAATCCGTGTTGCATGTACCCTGTTCAGAACGAGGAATTTCACGGTGATTGAAGCAATGTAAATGACTTCTCTATTGGGTAGAACTCGCTCCGAGAGAGTTTTTCTGCGAAAACTTCGTCTTTTTTTAACCTGGCGTTTGGAAAAAGTTGCAAAATCTGAGAAAATACTTCTAAGGATCGATATTCAAAGTATTGTGATGAAGGTTTGGTAATCCAAATGCTAACAAATTTGTAGTGAATATTTGTCGAATCTTTATGCATGTAGCATGTTTGGAACAAAGAATTTAACGGCAAGGGAATTTATGTAAATTACAATTCTCTTGGTTAGAAATCACTCCAAGAGGTTTTTCCTCAGAAATAGGCCTGATTTTTGAAACTGACGTTAGGAAAACACTGCGAACTCAGATTACTAGATTCTCGGTGTAAATCTGCCTTGTATGGTGGATGAAAGTTCGGTAATCCGCATGCTAACAACTCTGTAGTGAATATTTGTCTAATCCGAGATACGTGAAGCGTGTTCAGAACACAGGATATCACGGTGAGCGAATCTATGTAAAATACATGTCTCTTGGGTAGAATTCGCTCCAAGAGATTTTTCTGGGAGATCTGCCTCATTTTTGAAACTGGCTTTTGAAAATAGATGCAAAATCAGTGAAAATGCTTCAAAGTGTCAATATGCTTTGTATTGTGATACAAGATCGTAAAAACACATGCCAACAAATCTGTGGTGAATATTTGTAGAAAGCATTATGCATGTAGCCTGATCGTTTCACGGAAAATTCTGGCGATGCAATCTATGTAAATTACACGCCTATTGGTTAGAATTCGCTCCAAAAATTTTTTCCTGAGAAAACGGCCTTATTTTCGAGACTGGCATTAGGAAAAATCTGCAAATTTAGAGTTAATATTTCTAGGTATATATATGCCATTTATGGTGGGTGAAAGTTCTGTAATCTACATGTTCACAACTCATTCGAGAAAGTTTTTTGAAACCTTGATGCATGTAGCGTGTTCGGAAAAAGGAATGTCACTGTGAGGGAAACTATGTAAATTACATTTCTATTGGGAAGTACTCGCTCCACGAGAATTTTTCTGCGAATCTGCCTCCTTTTCAAAACTGGCATTAGGAAAACTTTCGAAATATGAGAAAATGCTTCAAAGTGTCAACATGGCTTTTATGGTGGATGAAAGCTCGGTAATCCTTATGCTAACAACTCTGTAGTGAATATTTGTCGAATCCGAGATGCATGTAGCTTTTTCGGAACACTGAACTTCACGATGACTTGTTCTATGTAAATTGCATGTCTATTGGGTAGAACTCGCTCCAAGAGGATTTTTCTGTGGAAACTGCATGATTTTAGAGTCTGACATTAGGAGAAAACTAATAAACCAGAATAAAATTTCTATGTATAAATATGCACTGTAAGGTGGATTAAAGTTCGTTAATACACATGTTCACAACTCATTAAAGAAGGTTTTTTGAATCCGTGGTGCATGTAACATGTTCAGATCACGGAATGTCATGGTGAATGAAACTAGGTAAGTTACCTATCTTTTGGGTAGAACTGGCTCCAAGAGCATTTTTCTGCCAAATCTGCCTCATTTTCAATAGTGGCATTAAAACTAACCTGTGAAATCTGAGAAAATTCTTCAAAGTGTCAGTAAGCCTTGTATGGTGTATGAAAGTGCTGTAATCCACTTGCTAACAACTCTGTAGTGAATATTTGTCGCATCCGAGATGCATGCAGCATGTTCGGATCATGGAATTTCACGGTGAGCGAATCCATGTAAATTACATATCTATGGGTTAGAACGCGCTCCAAGGCATTTTTGCCGTGAAATCTGCCTCATTTTCGAAACTGGCGTTTCGAAAGCTAAGTGAAATCGGAGAAAAAGCTTCTAAGCTTCAATATGCCTACTACTGTGATGAATGTCCTGTAATCCACATGCAAACAACACGGAAGTGTATTTTTGTCGAATCTTACCTGCATGTAGCGTGTTCGAAACACGTAATTTCACAGCGGGAGAATCTATGTAATTTACATATCTATTGGGTAGAACACGCTCCAACAGTTTTTTCCTTTGAAAATTGCCTGATTGTCGAAACTGCTATTAGGAAAAAGCTGCGAACTCAGAGTTAATGTTTCTAGGTGTAAATATGCCTTGTATGGTGGATGAAAGTTCTGTAATACACATGTACACAACGCATTAAGAATGTTTGTCAAATCCGTGATGTATGTAGCGTGTTCGGAACACGGACTGTCACGGTGAGGGAAACCATGTAAATTACATATCTATTGGTTAGAACATGCTCCAGGAGCATTTTAGTGAAAAATCTGCCTCAGTTTGGAAACTGGTGTTTTGAAAACGCTGCAAAATCGGAGTAAATGCTTTAAGGGGACAATATGTCTTCAATGGGTTATTAAAGATGTGTAATTCACATGCTAAGAACTCAGCAGTGAATATTTGTTAAATCCGTGGTGCATGTACAGTTTTCGGAACACAGAATGTTTCGGTGATGGTATCCATGAAAATGAAATGTCTATTGGATAGAACATGCACCAAGAGAATTTTTCTGCGAAATCTGCCTGATTTTCATAACTGACGTTAGGAAAACCGGCGAAATATTAGTAAATATTTCTAGGTGTAAATATGCCTTGTATTGTGGTTGAAAAATCGGTAATCAACATGCTCAAAGTCATTAATTAATGTTTGTCGAAGCCGTGATGAATGTAACGTTTTCAGAACACGGAATGTCTCGGTGAGTGAAACTCTGAAAGTAAGAATTCTACTGGATAGAACTCGCTTGAATTGAATGTTTCTGCGAAAATTTCATGATTTTCGAAACTGGATGTTAGGAAAAATCTGCAAAATCAGAATAATTACATCTAGGTGTAAATATGCCTTGTATGGTTGATGATAGTTCGGTAATCCACATGCTCACACCCATTAAACAATGTTTGTCGAATTCGTGATGCATGTAACGTGTTCGGAATACGGAATGTCATAGTGAAGTGAACAATGTAAGTTACATGTGTATTGGTTAGAACTCGCTTGAAGAGAATTTTTCTGCGAAATGTGCCTCATTTTCAAAACTGCCATTAGGAGAACCCTGTGAAATCTGAGAAAATGCTTCTAAGTGTCAATATGCCTCGAATGGTGAATGAAAGTCCGGTAATCCACATGTTAATAACACTGTAGTAATTGGTTTTAAACCATCATTCATGTAGTGCTTTTGGAAAACGGAATTTCACGGTAATGAAACTATGTAAATTACAATTCTATTGAGTAGAATGAGCTAGAAGAGAATTTTTCTGCGATAATTGCATGATTATCGATTCTGAAGTTTGGAAAAAGCTGCAAAACGAGAGTAAATATTTGTACGTGTAAATGTGCCTTTATGTTGCAGGAAAGTTCGGTAATCCACATTTTCACAACATATTAAAGAATCTTTTTCTAATCCGTGTTGCATGTACCCTGTTCAGAACGAGGAATTTCACGGTGATTGAAGCAATGTAAATGACTTCTCTATTGGGTAGAACTCGCTCCGAGAGAGTTTTTCTGCGAAAACTTCGTCTTTTTTTAACCTGGCGTTTGGAAAAAGTTGCAAAATCTGAGAAAATACTTCTAAGGATCGATATTCAAAGTATTGTGATGAAGGTTTGGTAATCCAAATGCTAACAAATTTGTAGTGAATATTTGTCGAATCTTTATGCATGTAGCATGTTTGGAACAAAGAATTTAACGGCAAGGGAATTTATGTAAATTACAATTCTCTTGGTTAGAAATCACTCCAAGAGGTTTTTCCTCAGAAATAGGCCTGATTTTTGAAACTGACGTTAGGAAAACACTGCGAACTCAGATTACTAGATTCTCGGTGTAAATCTGCCTTGTATGGTGGATGAAAGTTCGGTAATCCGCATGCTAACAACTCTGTAGTGAATATTTGTCTAATCCGAGATACGTGAAGCGTGTTCAGAACACAGGATATCACGGTGAGCGAATCTATGTAAAATACATGTCTCTTGGGTAGAATTCGCTCCAAGAGATTTTTCTGGGAGATCTGCCTCATTTTTGAAACTGGCTTTTGAAAATAGATGCAAAATCAGTGAAAATGCTTCAAAGTGTCAATATGCTTTGTATTGTGATACAAGATCGTAAAAACACATGCCAACAAATCTGTGGTGAATATTTGTAGAAAGCATTATGCATGTAGCCTGATCGTTTCACGGAAAATTCTGGCGATGCAATCTATGTAAATTACACGCCTATTGGTTAGAATTCGCTCCAAAAATTTTTTCCTGAGAAAACGGCCTTATTTTCGAGACTGGCATTAGGAAAAATCTGCAAATTTAGAGTTAATATTTCTAGGTATATATATGCCATTTATGGTGGATGAAAGTTCTGTAATCTACATGTTCACAACTCATTCGAGAAAGTTTTTTGAAACCTTGATGCATGTAGCGTGTTCGGAAAAAGGAATGTCACTGTGAGGGAAACTATGTAAATTACATTTCTATTGGGAAGTACTCGCTCCACGAGAATTTTTCTGCGAATCTGCCTCCTTTTCAAAACTGGCATTAGGAAAACTTTCGAAATATGAGAAAATGCTTCAAAGTGTCAACATGGCTTTTATGGTGGATGAAAGCTCGGTAATCCTTATGCTAACAACTCTGTAGTGAATATTTGTCGAATCCGAGATGCATGTAGCTTTTTCGGAACACTGAACTTCACGATGACTTGTTCTATGTAAATTGCATGTCTATTGGGTAGAACTCGCTCCAAGAGGATTTTTCTGTGGAAACTGCATGATTTTAGAGTCTGACATTAGGAGAAAACTAATAAACCAGAATAAAATTTCTATGTATAAATATGCACTGTAAGGTGGATTAAAGTTCGTTAATACACATGTTCACAACTCATTAAAGAAGGTTTTTTGAATCCGTGGTGCATGTAACATGTTCAGATCACGGAATGTCACGGTGAATGAAACTAGGTAAGTTACCTATCTTTTGGGTAGAACTGGCTCCAAGAGCATTTTTCTGCCAAATCTGCCTCATTTTCAATAGTGGCATTAAAACTAACCTGTGAAATCTGAGAAAATTCTTCAAAGTGTCAGTAAGCCTTGTATGGTGTATGAAAGTGCTGTAATCCACTTGCTAACAACTCTGTAGTGAATATTTGTCGCATCCGAGATGCATGCAGCATGTTCGGATCATGGAATTTCACGGTGAGCGAATCCATGTAAATTACATATCTATGGGTTAGAACGCGCTCCAAGGCATTTTTGCCGTGAAATCTGCCTCATTTTCGAAACTGGCGTTTCGAAAGCTAAGTGAAATCGGAGAAAAAGCTTCTAAGCTTCAATATGCCTACTACTGTGATGAATGTCCTGTAATCCACATGCAAACAACACGGAAGTGTATTTTTGTCGAATCTTACCTGCATGTAGCGTGTTCGAAACACGTAATTTCACAGCGGGAGAATCTATGTAATTTACATATCTATTGGGTAGAACACGCTCCAACAGTTTTTTCCTTTGAAAATTGCCTGATTGTCGAAACTGCTATTAGGAAAAAGCTGCGAACTCAGAGTTAATGTTTCTAGGTGTAAATATGCCTTGTATGGTGGATGAAAGTTCTGTAATACACATGTACACAACGCATTAAGAATGTTTGTCAAATCCGTGATGTATGTAGCGTGTTCGGAACACGGACTGTCACGGTGAGGGAAACCATGTAAATTACATATCTATTGGTTAGAACATGCTCCAGGAGCATTTTAGTGAAAAATCTGCCTCAGTTTGGAAACTGGTGTTTTGAAAACGCTGCAAAATCGGAGTAAATGCTTTAAGGGGACAATATGTCTTCAATGGGTTATTAAAGATGTGTAATTCACATGCTAAGAACTCAGCAGTGAATATTTGTTAAATCCGTGGTGCATGTACAGTTTTCGGAACACAGAATGTTTCGGTGATGGTATCCATGAAAATGAAATGTCTATTGGATAGAACATGCACCAAGAGAATTTTTCTGCGAAATCTGCCTGATTTTCATAACTGACGTTAGGAAAACCGGCGAAATATTAGTAAATATTTCTAGGTGTAAATATGCCTTGTATTGTGGTTGAAAAATCGGTAATCAACATGCTCAAAGTCATTAATTAATGTTTGTCGAAGCCGTGATGAATGTAACGTTTTCAGAACACGGAATGTCTCGGTGAGTGAAACTCTGAAAGTAAGAATTCTACTGGATAGAACTCGCTTGAATTGAATGTTTCTGCGAAAATTTCATGATTTTCGAAACTGGATGTTAGGAAAAATCTGCAAAATCAGAATAATTACATCTAGGTGTAAATATGCCTTGTATGGTTGATGATAGTTCGGTAATCCACATGCTCACACCCATTAAACAATGTTTGTCGAATTCGTGATGCATGTAACGTGTTCGGAATACGGAATGTCATAGTGAAGTGAACAATGTAAGTTACATGTGTATTGGTTAGAACTCGCTTGAAGAGAATTTTTCTGCGAAATGTGCCTCATTTTCAAAACTGCCATTAGGAGAACCCTGTGAAATCTGAGAAAATGCTTCTAAGTGTCAATATGCCTCGAATGGTGAATGAAAGTCCGGTAATCCACATGTTAATAACACTGTAGTAATTGGTTTTAAACCATCATTCATGTAGTGCTTTTGGAAAACGGAATTTCACGGTAATGAAACTATGTAAATTACAATTCTATTGAGTAGAATGAGCTAGAAGAGAATTTTTCTGCGATAATTGCATGATTATCGATTCTGAAGTTTGGAAAAAGCTGCAAAACGAGAGTAAATATTTGTACATGTAAATGTGCCTTTATGTTGCAGGAAAGTTCGGTAATCCACATTTTCACAACATATTAAAGAATCTTTTTCTAATCCGTGTTGCATGTACCCTGTTCAGAACGAGGAATTTCACGGTGATTGAAACAATGTAAATGACTTCTCTATTGGGTAGAACTCGCTCCGAGAGGGTTTTCCGGCGAAATCTTCATCATTTTTGAAACTGACGTTTGGAAAACGCTGCATAATCTGTGTAAATAATTCTAAGGATCGATATTCAATGTATTGTGATGAAAGTTCGGTAATCCACTTGCTAAAAAATTTGTAGTGAATATTTGTCGAATCCTATATGCACGTAGAATGTTTGGAACACGGAATTTAACGGCCAGGGAATTTATGAAAATTACATTTCTCTTGGTTAGAAAACACTCCAAGAGATTTTTCCTGAGAAATAGGCCTGAATTTTGAAACTGACGTTAGGAAAACCCTGCGAACTCAGATTACTAGATTCTCGGTGTAAATCTACCTTGTATGGTGGATGAAAGTTCGGTAATCCGCATGCTAACAACTCTGTAGAGAATATTTGTCGAATCCGAGATATGTGAAGCGTGTTCGGAACACAGGATATCACGGTGAGCGAATCTATGTAAAATACATGTCTCTTGGGTAGAATACGCTCCATGAGCTTTTTCTGGGAAACCTGCCTCATTTTTGATACTGGCTTTTGAAAATATCTGCAAAATCAGTGAAAATGCTTCAAAGTGTCAATATGGCTATTAGGGTGGATAAAAGTTCGGTAATCCGCATGCTAACAACTCTGTAGTGAATATTTTTCGAATTCGTGATGCATGTAGCTTTTTCGGAACCCGGAATTTCACGATGATGGGTTCTATGTAAATTATATGTCTATTGGGTAGAACACGCTCCAACAGATTTTCCTTTGAAAACTGCCTGATTTTTGAAACTACTATTAGGAAAAAGCTGCGAACTCAGAGTTAAGGTTTCTAGGTGTAAATATGCCTTGTATGGCGGATGAAAGTTCTGTAATACACATGTACACAACTCATTAAAAATGTTTGTCAAATCCGTGATGTATGTAGCGTGTTCGGAACACGGACTGTCACGGTGAGGGAAACTATGTAAATTACATATCTATTGGTTAGAACACGCTCCAGGAGCATTTTACTGAAATATCTGCCTCAGTTTGGAAACTGGTGTTTTGAATATGATGCGAAATCTGAGTAAATGCTTTAAGGTTACAATATGTCTTCAATGGGTTATTAAAGATGTGTAATTCACATGCTAAGATCTCAGCAGTGAATATTTGTTGAATCCGTGCTGCATGTACCGTTTTCGGAACACGGAATTTTACGGTGACGGTATCCATGAAAATGAAATGTCTATTGGATAGAACATGCACCAAGAGAATTTTTCTGTGAAAACTGCCTGATTTTCATAACTGACGTTAGGAAAACCGGCGAAATCTAATTAAATATTTCTAGGTTTAAATATGCCTTGTAATGTGGTTGAAAAATCGGTAATCAACATGCTCACAGTCATTAATTAATGTTTGTCGAATCCGTGATGAATGTAACGTTTTCAGAACACGGAATGTCTCGGTGAGTGAAACTCTGAAAATAAGAATTCTACTGGATAGAACTCGCTTGAATTGAATGTTTCTGCAAAAATTTCATGACTTTCGAATCTGGATGTTAGGAAAAACCTGCGAAATCAGAATAACTACTTCTAGGTGTAAATATGCCTTGTATGGTGGATGAAAGTTCGGTAATCCACATGCTCACACCCATTAAATAATGTTAGTCGAATTCGTGATGCATATAACGTGTTCGGAATACGGAATGTCATAGTGAAGGAAACAATGTAAGTTACATGTGTATTGGGTAGAATTCGCTTGAAGAGAATTTTTCTGAGTAATGTGCCTCATTTTCAAAACTGCCATTAGAAGAACCCTGTGAAATCTGAGAAAATGCTTCTAAGTGTCAATATGCCTTCAATGGTGAATGAAAGTCCGGTAATCCACATGTTAATAGCAGTGTAGTAATTAGTTTTTAAACCTTCATTCATGTAGCGCTTTTGGAAAACGTAATTTCACGGTAATTAAACTATGTAAATTAGAATTCTATTGAGTAGAATGAGCTAGAAGAGAATTTTTCTGCGATAATTGCATGATTATCGATTCTGAAGTTTGGAAAAATCTGCAAAACGAGAGTAAATATTTGTAGGTGTAAATGTGCCTTTATTTTGCAGGAAAGTTCGGTAATCCACATTTTCACAACATATTAAAGTATCTTTTTCTAATCCGTGGAGCATGTACCGTGTTCAGAACGTGGAATTTCACGGTGATTGAAACAATTTAAATGACTTCTCTATTGGGTAGAACTCGCTCCGAGAGAGTTTTCTGCGAAAACATCGTCATTTTTGAAACTGGCGTTTGTAAATCGCTGCAAAATATGAGAAAATACTTCTAAGAACCAATATTCAATGTATTGTGATGAAAGTTCGGTAATCCACATGCTAACAAATTTGTAGTGAATATTTGTCGAATCCTATATGCACGTAGAGTGTTCGGAACACGGAATTTCATGGCCAGGGAATTTATGTAAATTACATTTCTCTTGGTTATAAATCACTCCAAGTGATTTCTCCTGAGAAAAATGCCTGATTTTTGAAACTGATATTAGGAAAAGCCTGCGAACTCAGATTACTAGATTCTCGGTGTAAATCTGCCTTGTATGGTGGATGAAAGTTTGGTAATCCGCATGCTAACAACTCTGTAGTGATTATTTGTCGAATCCGAGATACGTGAAGCGTGTTAAGAACACAGGATATCACGGTGAGTGAATCTATGTAAAATACATGTCTCTTGGTTAGAATGCGCTCCAAGAGGTTTTTCTGGGAAATATGCCTCATTTTTGAAACTGGCTTTTGAAAATATCTGCAAAATCAGTGAAAATGCTTCAAAGTGTCAATATGCCTTGTATTGTGATGCAAGATCCTAAAAACACATGCAAACAAATCTGTGGAGAATATTTGTAGAAAGCATTATGCATGAAGCCTGATGGTTTCACGGAAAATGCCGGCAATGGAATCTATGTAAATTACACGCCTATTGGTTAGAATTCGCTCCTAAAATTTTTTCCTGGGAAATCGGCATGATTTTCGAGACTGGCATTAGGAAAAAGCTGCAAATTCAGAGTTAATGTTTCTAGGTGTATATATGCCATTTATGGTGGATGAAAGTTCTGTAATCTACATGTTCACAACTCATTCAAAAAAGTTTGTTGAAACCTTGATGCATGGAGCGTGTTCGGAAAATGGAATGTCACTGTGAGTGAAACTATGTAAATTACATTTCTATAGGGAATTACTTACTCCCCGAGAATTTTACTGCAAATCTGCCTCCTTTACACAACTGGCATTAGGAAAAACTTTCGAAATTTGGGAAAATGCTTCAAAGTGTCAACATGGCATTTATGGTGGATGAAAGTTCGGTAATCCTTATGCTAACAACTCTGTAGTGAATATTTTTCAAATCCGTGATGCATGTAGCTTTTTTGGAACCCGGAATTTCACGATGATGGGTTCTATGTAAATTATATGTCTATTGGGTACAACTCGCTCCAAGAGCATTTTTCTGTGGAAACTGCATGATTTTAGAGTCTGACATTAGGAGAAAACTAATAAACCAGAATAAAATTTCTATGTATAAATATGCACTGTAAGGTGGATTAAAGTTCGTTAATACACATGTTCACAACTCATTAAAGAAGGTTTTTTGAATCCGTGGTGCATGTAACATGTTCAGATCACGGAATGTCATGGTGAATGAAACTAGGTAAGTTACCTATCTTTTGGGTAGAACTGGCTCCAAGAGCATTTTTCTGCCAAATCTGCCTCATTTTCAATAGTGGCATTAAAACTAACCTGTGAAATCTGAGAAAATTCTTCAAAGTGTCAGTAAGCCTTGTATGGTGTATGAAAGTGCTGTAATCCACTTGCTAACAACTCTGTAGTGAATATTTGTCGCATCCGAGATGCATGCAGCGTGTTCGGATCATGGAATTTCACGGTGAGCGAATCCATGTAAATTACATATCTATGGGTTAGAACGCGCTCCAAGGCATTTTTGCCGTGAAATCTGCCTCATTTTCGAAACTGGCGTTTCGAAAGCTAAGTGAAATCGGAGAAAAAGCTTCTAAGCTTCAATATGCCTACTACTGTGATGAATGTCCTGTAATCCACATGCAAACAACACGGAAGTGTATTTTTGTCGAATCTTACCTGCATGTAGCGTGTTCGAAACACGTAATTTCACAGCGGGAGAATCTATGTAATTTACATATCTATTGGGTAGAACACGCTCCAACAGTTTTTTCCTTTGAAAATTGCCTGATTGTCGAAACTGCTATTAGGAAAAAGCTGCGAACTCAGAGTTAATGTTTCTAGGTGTAAATATGCCTTGTATGGTGGATGAAAGTTCTGTAATACACATGTACACAACGCATTAAGAATGTTTGTCAAATCCGTGATGTATGTAGCGTGTTCGGAACACGGACTGTCACGGTGAGGGAAACCATGTAAATTACATATCTATTGGTTAGAACATGCTCCAGGAGCATTTTAGTGAAAAATCTGCCTCAGTTTGGAAACTGGTGTTTTGAAAACGCTGCAAAATCGGAGTAAATGCTTTAAGGGGACAATATGTCTTCAATGGGTTATTAAAGATGTGTAATTCACATGCTAAGAACTCAGCAGTGAATATTTGTTAAATCCGTGGTGCATGTACAGTTTTCGGAACACAGAATGTTTCGGTGATGGTATCCATGAAAATGAAATGTCTATTGGATAGAACATGCACCAAGAGAATTTTTCTGCGAAATCTGCCTGATTTTCATAACTGACGTTAGGAAAACCGGCGAAATATTAGTAAATATTTCTAGGTGTAAATATGCCTTGTATTGTGGTTGAAAAATCGGTAATCAACATGCTCAAAGTCATTAATTAATGTTTGTCGAAGCCGTGATGAATGTAACGTTTTCAGAACACGGAATGTCTCGGTGAGTGAAACTCTGAAAGTAAGAATTCTACTGGATAGAACTCGCTTGAATTGAATGTTTCTGCGAAAATTTCATGATTTTCGAAACTGGATGTTAGGAAAAATCTGCAAAATCAGAATAATTACATCTAGGTGTAAATATGCCTTGTATGGTTGATGATAGTTCGGTAATCCACATGCTCACACCCATTAAACAATGTTTGTCGAATTCGTGATGCATGTAACGTGTTCGGAATACGGAATGTCATAGTGAAGTGAACAATGTAAGTTACATGTGTATTGGTTAGAACTCGCTTGAAGAGAATTTTTCTGCGAAATGTGCCTCATTTTCAAAACTGCCATTAGGAGAACCCTGTGAAATCTGAGAAAATGCTTCTAAGTGTCAATATGCCTCGAATGGTGAATGAAAGTCCGGTAATCCACATGTTAATAACACTGTAGTAATTGGTTTTAAACCATCATTCATGTAGTGCTTTTGGAAAACGGAATTTCACGGTAATGAAACTATGTAAATTACAATTCTATTGAGTAGAATGAGCTAGAAGAGAATTTTTCTGCGATAATTGCATGATTATCGATTCTGAAGTTTGGAAAAAGCTGCAAAACGAGAGTAAATATTTGTACGTGTAAATGTGCCTTTATGTTGCAGGAAAGTTCGGTAATCCACATTTTCACAACATATTAAAGAATCTTTTTCTAATCCGTGTTGCATGTACCCTGTTCAGAACGAGGAATTTCACGGTGATTGAAACAATGTAAATGACTTCTCTATTGGGTAGAACTCGCTCCGAGAGGGTTTTTCGGCGAAATCTTCATCATTTTTGAAACTGACGTTTGGAAAACGCTGCATAATCTGTGTAAATATTTCTAAGGATCGATATTCAATGTATTGTGATGAAAGTTCGGTAATCCACTTGCTAAAAAATTTGTAGTGAATATTTGTCGAATCCTATATGCACGTAGAATGTTTGGAACACGGAATTTAACGGCCAGGGAATTTATGAAAATTACATTTCTCTTGGTTAGAAAACACTCCAAGAGATTTTTCCTGAGAAATAGGCCTGAATTTTGAAACTGACGTTAGGAAAACCCTGCGAACTCAGATTACTAGATTCTCGGTGTAAATCTACCTTGTATGGTGGATGAAAGTTCGGTAATCCGCATGCTAACAACTCTGTAGAGAATATTTGTCGAATCCGAGATACATGAAGCGTGTTCGGAACACAGGATATCACGGTGAGCGAATCTATGTAAAATACATGTCTCTTGGGTAGAATACGCTCCATGAGCTTTTTCTGGGAAACCTGCCTCATTTTTGATACTGGCTTTTGAAAATATCTGCAAAATCAGTGAAAATGCTTCAAAGTGTCAATATGGCTATTAGGGTGGATAAAAGTTCGGTAATCCGCATGCTAACAACTCTGTAGTGAATATTTTTCGAATTCGTGATGCATGTAGCTTTTTCGGAACCCGGAATTTCACGATGATGGGTTCTATGTAAATTATATGTCTATTGGGTAGAACACGCTCCAACAGATTTTCCTTTGAAAACTGCCTGATTTTTGAAACTACTATTAGGAAAAAGCTGCGAACTCAGAGTTAAGGTTTCTAGGTGTAAATATGCCTTGTATGGCGGATGAAAGTTCTGTAATACACATGTACACAACTCATTAAAAATGTTTGTCAAATCCGTGATGTATGTAGCGTGTTCGGAACACGGACTGTCACGGTGAGGGAAACTATGTAAATTACATATCTATTGGTTAGAACACGCTCCAGGAGCATTTTACTGAAATATCTGCCTCAGTTTGGAAACTGGTGTTTTGAATATGATGCGAAATCTGAGTAAATGCTTTAAGGTTACAATATGTCTTCAATGGGTTATTAAAGATGTGTAATTCACATGCTAAGATCTCAGCAGTGAATATTTGTTGAATCCGTGCTGCATGTACCGTTTTCGGAACACGGAATTTTACGGTGACGGTATCCATGAAAATGAAATGTCTATTGGATAGAACATGCACCAAGAGAATTTTTCTGTGAAAACTGCCTGATTTTCATAACTGACGTTAGGAAAACCGGCGAAATCTAATTAAATATTTCTAGGTTTAAATATGCCTTGTAATGTGGTTGAAAAATCGGTAATCAACATGCTCACAGTCATTAATTAATGTTTGTCGAATCCGTGATGAATGTAACGTTTTCAGAACACGGAATGTCTCGGTGAGTGAAACTCTGAAAATAAGAATTCTACTGGATAGAACTCGCTTGAATTGAATGTTTCTGCAAAAATTTCATGACTTTCGAATCTGGATGTTAGGAAAAACCTGCGAAATCAGAATAACTACTTCTAGGTGTAAATATGCCTTGTATGGTGGATGAAAGTTCGGTAATCCACATGCTCACACCCATTAAATAATGTTAGTCGAATTCGTGATGCATATAACGTGTTCGGAATACGGAATGTCATAGTGAAGGAAACAATGTAAGTTACATGTGTATTGGGTAGAATTCGCTTGAAGAGAATTTTTCTGAGTAATGTGCCTCATTTTCAAAACTGCCATTAGAAGAACCCTGTGAAATCTGAGAAAATGCTTCTAAGTGTCAATATGCCTTCAATGGTGAATGAAAGTCCGGTAATCCACATGTTAATAGCAGTGTAGTAATTAGTTTTTAAACCTTCATTCATGTAGCGCTTTTGGAAAACGTAATTTCACGGTAATTAAACTATGTAAATTAGAATTCTATTGAGTAGAATGAGCTAGAAGAGAATTTTTCTGCGATAATTGCATGATTATCGATTCTGAAGTTTGGAAAAATCTGCAAAACGAGAGTAAATATTTGTAGGTGTAAATGTGCCTTTATTTTGCAGGAAAGTTCGGTAATCCACATTTTCACAACATATTAAAGTATCTTTTTCTAATCCGTGGAGCATGTACCGTGTTCAGAACGTGGAATTTCACGGTGATTGAAACAATTTAAATGACTTCTCTATTGGGTAGAACTCGCTCCGAGAGAGTTTTCTGCGAAAACATCGTCATTTTTGAAACTGGCGTTTGTAAATCGCTGCAAAATATGAGAAAATACTTCTAAGAACCAATATTCAATGTATTGTGATGAAAGTTCGGTAATCCACATGCTAACAAATTTGTAGTGAATATTTGTCGAATCCTATATGCACGTAGAGTGTTCGGAACACGGAATTTCATGGCCAGGGAATTTATGTAAATTACATTTCTCTTGGTTATAAATCACTCCAAGTGATTTCTCCTGAGAAAAATGCCTGATTTTTGAAACTGATATTAGGAAAAGCCTGCGAACTCAGATTACTAGATTCTCGGTGTAAATCTGCCTTGTATGGTGGATGAAAGTTTGGTAATCCGCATGCTAACAACTCTGTAGTGATTATTTGTCGAATCCGAGATACGTGAAGCGTGTTAAGAACACAGGATATCACGGTGAGTGAATCTATGTAAAATACATGTCTCTTGGTTAGAATGCGCTCCAAGAGGTTTTTCTGGGAAATATGCCTCATTTTTGAAACTGGCTTTTGAAAATATCTGCAAAATCAGTGAAAATGCTTCAAAGTGTCAATATGCCTTGTATTGTGATGCAAGATCCTAAAAACACATGCAAACAAATCTGTGGAGAATATTTGTAGAAAGCATTATGCATGAAGCCTGATGGTTTCACGGAAAATGCCGGCAATGGAATCTATGTAAATTACACGCCTATTGGTTAGAATTCGCTCCTAAAATTTTTTCCTGGGAAATCGGCATGATTTTCGAGACTGGCATTAGGAAAAAGCTGCAAATTCAGAGTTAATGTTTCTAGGTGTATATATGCCATTTATGGTGGATGAAAGTTCTGTAATCTACATGTTCACAACTCATTCAAAAAAGTTTGTTGAAACCTTGATGCATGGAGCGTGTTCGGAAAATGGAATGTCACTGTGAGTGAAACTATGTAAATTACATTTCTATAGGGAATTACTTACTCCCCGAGAATTTTACTGCAAATCTGCCTCCTTTACACAACTGGCATTAGGAAAAACTTTCGAAATTTGGGAAAATGCTTCAAAGTGTCAACATGGCATTTATGGTGGATGAAAGTTCGGTAATCCTTATGCTAACAACTCTGTAGTGAATATTTTTCAAATCCGTGATGCATGTAGCTTTTTTGGAACCCGGAATTTCACGATGATGGGTTCTATGTAAATTATATGTCTATTGGGTACAACTCGCTCCAAGAGCATTTTTCTGTGGAAACTGCATGATTTTAGAGTCTGACATTAGGAGAAAACTAATAAACCAGAATAAAATTTCTATGTATAAATATGCACTGTAAGGTGGATTAAAGTTCGTTAATACACATGTTCACAACTCATTAAAGAAGGTTTTTTGAATCCGTGGTGCATGTAACATGTTCAGATCACGGAATGTCATGGTGAATGAAACTAGGTAAGTTACCTATCTTTTGGGTAGAACTGGCTCCAAGAGCATTTTTCTGCCAAATCTGCCTCATTTTCAATAGTGGCATTAAAACTAACCTGTGAAATCTGAGAAAATTCTTCAAAGTGTCAGTAAGCCTTGTATGGTGTATGAAAGTGCTGTAATCCACTTGCTAACAACTCTGTAGTGAATATTTGTCGCATCCGAGATGCATGCAGCGTGTTCGGATCATGGAATTTCACGGTGAGCGAATCCATGTAAATTACATATCTATGGGTTAGAACGCGCTCCAAGGCATTTTTGCCGTGAAATCTGCCTCATTTTCGAAACTGGCGTTTCGAAAGCTAAGTGAAATCGGAGAAAAAGCTTCTAAGCTTCAATATGCCTACTACTGTGATGAATGTCCTGTAATCCACATGCAAACAACACGGAAGTGTATTTTTGTCGAATCTTACCTGCATGTAGCGTGTTCGAAACACGTAATTTCACAGCGGGAGAATCTATGTAATTTACATATCTATTGGGTAGAACACGCTCCAACAGTTTTTTCCTTTGAAAATTGCCTGATTGTCGAAACTGCTATTAGGAAAAAGCTGCGAACTCAGAGTTAATGTTTCTAGGTGTAAATATGCCTTGTATGGTGGATGAAAGTTCTGTAATACACATGTACACAACGCATTAAGAATGTTTGTCAAATCCGTGATGTATGTAGCGTGTTCGGAACACGGACTGTCACGGTGAGGGAAACCATGTAAATTACATATCTATTGGTTAGAACATGCTCCAGGAGCATTTTAGTGAAAAATCTGCCTCAGTTTGGAAACTGGTGTTTTGAAAACGCTGCAAAATCGGAGTAAATGCTTTAAGGGGACAATATGTCTTCAATGGGTTATTAAAGATGTGTAATTCACATGCTAAGAACTCAGCAGTGAATATTTGTTAAATCCGTGGTGCATGTACAGTTTTCGGAACACAGAATGTTTCGGTGATGGTATCCATGAAAATGAAATGTCTATTGGATAGAACATGCACCAAGAGAATTTTTCTGCGAAATCTGCCTGATTTTCATAACTGACGTTAGGAAAACCGGCGAAATATTAGTAAATATTTCTAGGTGTAAATATGCCTTGTATTGTGGTTGAAAAATCGGTAATCAACATGCTCAAAGTCATTAATTAATGTTTGTCGAAGCCGTGATGAATGTAACGTTTTCAGAACACGGAATGTCTCGGTGAGTGAAACTCTGAAAGTAAGAATTCTACTGGATAGAACTCGCTTGAATTGAATGTTTCTGCGAAAATTTCATGATTTTCGAAACTGGATGTTAGGAAAAATCTGCAAAATCAGAATAATTACATCTAGGTGTAAATATGCCTTGTATGGTTGATGATAGTTCGGTAATCCACATGCTCACACCCATTAAACAATGTTTGTCGAATTCGTGATGCATGTAACGTGTTCGGAATACGGAATGTCATAGTGAAGTGAACAATGTAAGTTACATGTGTATTGGTTAGAACTCGCTTGAAGAGAATTTTTCTGCGAAATGTGCCTCATTTTCAAAACTGCCATTAGGAGAACCCTGTGAAATCTGAGAAAATGCTTCTAAGTGTCAATATGCCTCGAATGGTGAATGAAAGTCCGGTAATCCACATGTTAATAACACTGTAGTAATTGGTTTTAAACCATCATTCATGTAGTGCTTTTGGAAAACGGAATTTCACGGTAATGAAACTATGTAAATTACAATTCTATTGAGTAGAATGAGCTAGAAGAGAATTTTTCTGCGATAATTGCATGATTATCGATTCTGAAGTTTGGAAAAAGCTGCAAAACGAGAGTAAATATTTGTACGTGTAAATGTGCCTTTATGTTGCAGGAAAGTTCGGTAATCCACATTTTCACAACATATTAAAGAATCTTTTTCTAATCCGTGTTGCATGTACCCTGTTCAGAACGAGGAATTTCACGGTGATTGAAACAATGTAAATGACTTCTCTATTGGGTAGAACTCGCTCCGAGAGGGTTTTTCGGCGAAATCTTCATCATTTTTGAAACTGACGTTTGGAAAACGCTGCATAATCTGTGTAAATATTTCTAAGGATCGATATTCAATGTATTGTGATGAAAGTTCGGTAATCCACTTGCTAAAAAATTTGTAGTGAATATTTGTCGAATCCTATATGCACGTAGAATGTTTGGAACACGGAATTTAACGGCCAGGGAATTTATGAAAATTACATTTCTCTTGGTTAGAAAACACTCCAAGAGATTTTTCCTGAGAAATAGGCCTGAATTTTGAAACTGACGTTAGGAAAACCCTGCGAACTCAGATTACTAGATTCTCGGTGTAAATCTACCTTGTATGGTGGATGAAAGTTCGGTAATCCGCATGCTAACAACTCTGTAGAGAATATTTGTCGAATCCGAGATACATGAAGCGTGTTCGGAACACAGGATATCACGGTGAGCGAATCTATGTAAAATACATGTCTCTTGGGTAGAATACGCTCCATGAGCTTTTTCTGGGAAACCTGCCTCATTTTTGATACTGGCTTTTGAAAATATCTGCAAAATCAGTGAAAATGCTTCAAAGTGTCAATATGGCTATTAGGGTGGATAAAAGTTCGGTAATCCGCATGCTAACAACTCTGTAGTGAATATTTTTCGAATTCGTGATGCATGTAGCTTTTTCGGAACCCGGAATTTCACGATGATGGGTTCTATGTAAATTATATGTCTATTGGGTAGAACACGCTCCAACAGATTTTCCTTTGAAAACTGCCTGATTTTTGAAACTACTATTAGGAAAAAGCTGCGAACTCAGAGTTAAGGTTTCTAGGTGTAAATATGCCTTGTATGGCGGATGAAAGTTCTGTAATACACATGTACACAACTCATTAAAAATGTTTGTCAAATCCGTGATGTATGTAGCGTGTTCGGAACACGGACTGTCACGGTGAGGGAAACTATGTAAATTACATATCTATTGGTTAGAACACGCTCCAGGAGCATTTTACTGAAATATCTGCCTCAGTTTGGAAACTGGTGTTTTGAATATGATGCGAAATCTGAGTAAATGCTTTAAGGTTACAATATGTCTTCAATGGGTTATTAAAGATGTGTAATTCACATGCTAAGATCTCAGCAGTGAATATTTGTTGAATCCGTGCTGCATGTACCGTTTTCGGAACACGGAATTTTACGGTGACGGTATCCATGAAAATGAAATGTCTATTGGATAGAACATGCACCAAGAGAATTTTTCTGTGAAAACTGCCTGATTTTCATAACTGACGTTAGGAAAACCGGCGAAATCTAATTAAATATTTCTAGGTTTAAATATGCCTTGTAATGTGGTTGAAAAATCGGTAATCAACATGCTCACAGTCATTAATTAATGTTTGTCGAATCCGTGATGAATGTAACGTTTTCAGAACACGGAATGTCTCGGTGAGTGAAACTCTGAAAATAAGAATTCTACTGGATAGAACTCGCTTGAATTGAATGTTTCTGCAAAAATTTCATGACTTTCGAATCTGGATGTTAGGAAAAACCTGCGAAATCAGAATAACTACTTCTAGGTGTAAATATGCCTTGTATGGTGGATGAAAGTTCGGTAATCCACATGCTCACACCCATTAAATAATGTTAGTCGAATTCGTGATGCATATAACGTGTTCGGAATACGGAATGTCATAGTGAAGGAAACAATGTAAGTTACATGTGTATTGGGTAGAATTCGCTTGAAGAGAATTTTTCTGAGTAATGTGCCTCATTTTCAAAACTGCCATTAGAAGAACCCTGTGAAATCTGAGAAAATGCTTCTAAGTGTCAATATGCCTTCAATGGTGAATGAAAGTCCGGTAATCCACATGTTAATAGCAGTGTAGTAATTAGTTTTTAAACCTTCATTCATGTAGCGCTTTTGGAAAACGTAATTTCACGGTAATTAAACTATGTAAATTAGAATTCTATTGAGTAGAATGAGCTAGAAGAGAATTTTTCTGCGATAATTGCATGATTATCGATTCTGAAGTTTGGAAAAATCTGCAAAACGAGAGTAAATATTTGTAGGTGTAAATGTGCCTTTATTTTGCAGGAAAGTTTGGTAATCCACATTTTCACAACATATTAAAGTATCTTTTTCTAATCCGTGGAGCATGTACCGTGTTCAGAACGTGGAATTTCACGGTGATTGAAACAATTTAAATGACTTCTCTATTGGGTAGAACTCGCTCCGAGAGAGTTTTCTGCGAAAACATCGTCATTTTTGAAACTGGCGTTTGTAAATCGCTGCAAAATATGAGAAAATACTTCTAAGAACCAATATTCAATGTATTGTGATGAAAGTTCGGTAATCCACATGCTAACAAATTTGTAGTGAATATTTGTCGAATCCTATATGCACGTAGAGTGTTCGGAACACGGAATTTCACGGCCAGGGAATTTATGTAAATTACATTTCTCTTGGTTATAAATCACTCCAAGTGATTTCTCCTGAGAAAAATGCCTGATTTTTGAAACTGATATTAGGAAAAGCCTGCGAACTCAGATTACTAGATTCTCGGTGTAAATCTGCCTTGTATGGTGGATGAAAGTTTGGTAATCCGCATGCTAACAACTCTGTAGTGATTATTTGTCGAATCCGAGATACGTGAAGCGTGTTAAGAACACAGGATATCACGGTGAGTGAATCTATGTAAAATACATGTCTCTTGGTTAGAATGCGCTCCAAGAGGTTTTTCTGGGAAATATGCCTCATTTTTGAAACTGGCTTTTGAAAATATCTGCAAAATCAGTGAAAATGCTTCAAAGTGTCAATATGCCTTGTATTGTGATGCAAGATCCTAAAAACACATGCAAACAAATCTGTGGAGAATATTTGTAGAAAGCATTATGCATGAAGCCTGATGGTTTCACGGAAAATGCCGGCAATGGAATCTATGTAAATTACACGCCTATTGGTTAGAATTCGCTCCTAAAATTTTTTCCTGGGAAATCGGCATGATTTTCGAGACTGGCATTAGGAAAAAGCTGCAAATTCAGAGTTAATGTTTCTAGGTGTATATATGCCATTTATGGTGGATGAAAGTTCTGTAATCTACATGTTCACAACTCATTCAAAAAAGTTTGTTGAAACCTTGATGCATGGAGCGTGTTCGGAAAATGGAATGTCACTGTGAGTGAAACTATGTAAATTACATTTCTATAGGGAATTACTTGCTCCCCGAGAATTTTACTGCAAATCTGCCTCCTTTACACAACTGGCATTAGGAAAAACTTTCGAAATTTGGGAAAATGCTTCAAAGTGTCAACATGGCATTTATGGTGGATGAAAGTTCGGTAATCCTTATGCTAACAACTCTGTAGTGAATATTTTTCAAATCCGTGATGCATGTAGCTTTTTTGGAACCCGAAATTTCACGATGATGGGTTCTATGTAAATTATATGTCTATTGGGTACAAATCGCTCCAAGAGGATTTTTCTGTGGAAAATGAATGATTTTAGACACTGACATTAGGAGAAAACTACTAAACCAGAATAAAATTTCTATGTATAAATATGCACTGTAAGGTGGATTAAAGTTCGTTAATACTCATGTTCACAACTCATTAAAGAAGGTTTTTTGAATCCGTGGTGCATGTAATGTGTTCAGAACACGGAATGTCACGGTGAATGAACCTAGGTAAGTTACATATCTTTTGGGTAGAACTGGCTCCAAGAGAATTTTTCTGCCAAATCTGCCTCATTTTCAAAACTGGCATTAAAACTAACCTGTGAAATCTGAGAAAATTCTTCAAAGTGTCCGTAAGCCTTGTGTGGTGGATGAAAGTGCTGTAATCCACTTGCTAACAACTCTGTAGTGAATATTTGACACATCCAAGATGCATGTAGCGTGTTCGGAACACGGAATTTCACGGTGAGCGAATCCTTGTAAATTACATGTCTATTGGTTAGAACCCGCTCCAAGAGGTTTTGCCGTGAAATCTGCTTCATTTTCGAAACTGGCATTTCTAAAGCTCTGTGAAATCAGAGAAAAAGGTTCTAAGCATCAATATGCCTACTACTGTGATGAAAGTCCTGTAATCCACATGCAAACAACACGGTAGTGTATTTTTGTCGAATATTTTCTGCATGTATTGTGTTGGATACACGTAATTTCACAGAGGGAGGATCTATGTAATTTACATATCTATTGGGTAGAACACGCTCCAAAAGTTTTTTCCTTTGAAAATTGCCTGATTGTCGAAACTGCTATTAGGAAAAAGCTGCGAACTCAGAGTTAATGTATCTAGGTTTAAATATGCCTTGTATGGTGGATGAAAGTTCTGTAATACACATGTACACAACGCATTAAGAATGTTTGTCAAATCCGTGATGTATGTAGCGTGTTCGGAACACGGACTGTCACGGTGAGGGAAACCATGTAAATTACATATCTATTGGTTAGAACATGCTCCAGGAGCATTTTAGTGAAAAATCTGCCTCAGTTTGGAAACTGGTGTTTTGAAAACGCTGCAAAATCGGAGTAAATGCTTTAAGGGGACAATATGTCTTCAATGGGTTATTAAAGATGTGTAATTCACATGCTAAGAACTCAGCAGTGAATATTTGTTAAATCCGTGGTGCATGTACAGTTTTCGGAACACAGAATGTTTCGGTGATGGTATCCATGAAAATGAAATGTCTATTGGATAGAACATGCACCAAGAGAATTTTTCTGCGAAATCTGCCTGATTTTCATAACTGACGTTAGGAAAACCGGCGAAATATTAGTAAATATTTCTAGGTGTAAATATGCCTTGTATTGTGGTTGAAAAATCGGTAATCAACATGCTCAAAGTCATTAATTAATGTTTGTCGAAGCCGTGATGAATGTAACGTTTTCAGAACACGGAATGTCTCGGTGAGTGAAACTCTGAAAGTAAGAATTCTACTGGATAGAACTCGCTTGAATTGAATGTTTCTGCGAAAATTTCATGATTTTCGAAACTGGATGTTAGGAAAAATCTGCAAAATCAGAATAATTACATCTAGGTGTAAATATGCCTTGTATGGTTGATGATAGTTCGGTAATCCACATGCTCACACCCATTAAACAATGTTTGTCGAATTCGTGATGCATGTAACGTGTTCGGAATACGGAATGTCATAGTGAAGTGAACAATGTAAGTTACATGTGTATTGGTTAGAACTCGCTTGAAGAGAATTTTTCTGCGAAATGTGCCTCATTTTCAAAACTGCCATTAGGAGAACCCTGTGAAATCTGAGAAAATGCTTCTAAGTGTCAATATGCCTCGAATGGTGAATGAAAGTCCGGTAATCCACATGTTAATAACACTGTAGTAATTGGTTTTAAACCATCATTCATGTAGTGCTTTTGGAAAATGGAATTTCACGGTAATGAAACTATGTAAATTACAATTCTATTGAGTAGAATGAGCTAGAAGAGAATTTTTCTGCGATAATTGCATGATTATCGATTCTGAAGTTTGGAAAAAGCTGCAAAACGAGAGTAAATATTTGTACGTGTAAATGTGCCTTTATGTTGCAGGAAAGTTCGGTAATCCACATTTTCACAACATATTAAAGAATCTTTTTCTAATCCGTGTTGCATGTACCCTGTTCAGAACGAGGAATTTCACGGTGATTGAAACAATGTAAATGACTTCTCTATTGGGTAGAACTCGCTCCGAGAGAGTTTTTCTGCGAAAACTTCGTCTTTTTTTAACCTGGCGTTTGGAAAAAGTTGCAAAATCTGAGAAAATACTTCTAAGGATCGATATTCAAAGTATTGTGATGAAAGTTTGGTAATCCAAATGCTAACAAATTTGTAGTGAATATTTGTCGAATCTTTATGCATGTAGCATGTTTGGAACAAAGAATTTAACGGCAAGGGAATTTATGTAAATTACAATTCTCTTGGTTAGAAATCACTCCAAGAGGTTTTTCCTCAGAAATAGGCCTGAATTTTGAAACTGACGTTAGGAAAACCCTGCGAACTCAGATTACTAGATTCTCGGTGTAAATCTACCTTGTATGGTGGATGAAAGTTCGGTAATCCGCATGCTAACAACTCTGTAGAGAATATTTGTCGAATCCGAGATACGTGAAGCGTGTTCGGAACACAGGATATCACGGTGAGCGAATCTATGTAAAATACATGTCTCTTGGGTAGAATACGCTCCATGAGCTTTTTCTGGGAAACCTGCCTCATTTTTGATACTGGCTTTTGAAAATATCTGCAAAATCAGTGAAAATGCTTCAAAGTGTCAATATGGCTATTAGGGTGGATAAAAGTTCGGTAATCCGCATGCTAACAACTCTGTAGTGAATATTTTTCGAATTCGTGATGCATGTAGCTTTTTCGGAACCCGGAATTTCACGATGATGGGTTCTATGTAAATTATATGTCTATTGGGTAGAACACGCTCCAACAGATTTTCCTTTGAAAACTGCCTGATTTTTGAAACTACTATTAGGAAAAAGCTGCGAACTCAGAGTTAAGGTTTCTAGGTGTAAATATGCCTTGTATGGCGGATGAAAGTTCTGTAATACACATGTACACAACTCATTAAAAATGTTTGTCAAATCCGTGATGTATGTAGCGTGTTCGGAACACGGACTGTCACGGTGAGGGAAACTATGTAAATTACATATCTATTGGTTAGAACACGCTCCAGGAGCATTTTACTGAAATATCTGCCTCAGTTTGGAAACTGGTGTTTTGAATATGATGCGAAATCTGAGTAAATGCTTTAAGGTTACAATATGTCTTCAATGGGTTATTAAAGATGTGTAATTCACATGCTAAGATCTCAGCAGTGAATATTTGTTGAATCCGTGCTGCATGTACCGTTTTCGGAACACGGAATTTTACGGTGACGGTATCCATGAAAATGAAATGTCTATTGGATAGAACATGCACCAAGAGAATTTTTCTGTGAAAACTGCCTGATTTTCATAACTGACGTTAGGAAAACCGGCGAAATCTAATTAAATATTTCTAGGTTTAAATATGCCTTGTAATGTGGTTGAAAAATCGGTAATCAACATGCTCACAGTCATTAATTAATGTTTGTCGAATCCGTGATGAATGTAACGTTTTCAGAACACGGAATGTCTCGGTGAGTGAAACTCTGAAAATAAGAATTCTACTGGATAGAACTCGCTTGAATTGAATGTTTCTGCAAAAATTTCATGACTTTCGAATCTGGATGTTAGGAAAAACCTGCGAAATCAGAATAACTACTTCTAGGTGTAAATATGCCTTGTATGGTGGATGAAAGTTCGGTAATCCACATGCTCACACCCATTAAATAATGTTAGTCGAATTCGTGATGCATATAACGTGTTCGGAATACGGAATGTCATAGTGAAGGAAACAATGTAAGTTACATGTGTATTGGGTAGAATTCGCTTGAAGAGAATTTTTCTGAGTAATGTGCCTCATTTTCAAAACTGCCATTAGAAGAACCCTGTGAAATCTGAGAAAATGCTTCTAAGTGTCAATATGCCTTCAATGGTGAATGAAAGTCCGGTAATCCACATGTTAATAGCAGTGTAGTAATTAGTTTTTAAACCTTCATTCATGTAGCGCTTTTGGAAAACGTAATTTCACGGTAATTAAACTATGTAAATTAGAATTCTATTGAGTAGAATGAGCTAGAAGAGAATTTTTCTGCGATAATTGCATGATTATCGATTCTGAAGTTTGGAAAAATCTGCAAAACGAGAGTAAATATTTGTAGGTGTAAATGTGCCTTTATTTTGCAGGAAAGTTCGGTAATCCACATTTTCACAACATATTAAAGTATCTTTTTCTAATCCGTGGAGCATGTACCGTGTTCAGAACGTGGAATTTCACGGTGATTGAAACAATTTAAATGACTTCTCTATTGGGTAGAACTCGCTCCGAGAGAGTTTTCTGCGAAAACATCGTCATTTTTGAAACTGGCGTTTGTAAATCGCTGCAAAATATGAGAAAATACTTCTAAGAACCAATATTCAATGTATTGTGATGAAAGTTCGGTAATCCACATGCTAACAAATTTGTAGTGAATATTTGTCGAATCCTATATGCACGTAGAGTGTTCGGAACACGGAATTTCACGGCCAGGGAATTTATGTAAATTACATTTCTCTTGGTTATAAATCACTCCAAGTGATTTCTCCTGAGAAAAATGCCTGATTTTTGAAACTGATATTAGGAAAAGCCTGCGAACTCAGATTACTAGATTCTCGGTGTAAATCTGCCTTGTATGGTGGATGAAAGTTTGGTAATCCGCATGCTAACAACTCTGTAGTGATTATTTGTCGAATCCGAGATACGTGAAGCGTGTTAAGAACACAGGATATCACGGTGAGTGAATCTATGTAAAATACATGTCTCTTGGTTAGAATGCGCTCCAAGAGGTTTTTCTGGGAAATATGCCTCATTTTTGAAACTGGCTTTTGAAAATATCTGCAAAATCAGTGAAAATGCTTCAAAGTGTCAATATGCCTTGTATTGTGATGCAAGATCCTAAAAACACATGCAAACAAATCTGTGGAGAATATTTGTAGAAAGCATTATGCATGAAGCCTGATGGTTTCACGGAAAATGCCGGCAATGGAATCTATGTAAATTACACGCCTATTGGTTAGAATTCGCTCCTAAAATTTTTTCCTGGGAAATCGGCATGATTTTCGAGACTGGCATTAGGAAAAAGCTGCAAATTCAGAGTTAATATTTCTAGGTGTATATATGCCATTTATGGTGGATGAAAGTTCTGTAATCTACATGTTCACAACTCATTCAAAAAAGTTTGTTGAAACCTTGATGCATGGAGCGTGTTCGGAAAATGGAATGTCACTGTGAGTGAAACTATGTAAATTACATTTCTATAGGGAATTACTTACTCCCCGAGAATTTTACTGCAAATCTGCCTCCTTTACACAACTGGCATTAGGAAAAACTTTCGAAATTTGGGAAAATGCTTCAAAGTGTCAACATGGCATTTATGGTGGATGAAAGTTCGGTAATCCTTATGCTAACAACTCTGTAGTGAATATTTTTCAAATCCGTGATGCATGTAGCTTTTTTGGAACCCGGAATTTCACGATGATGGGTTCTATGTAAATTATATGTCTATTGGGTACAACTCGCTCCAAGAGCATTTTTCTGTGGAAACTGCATGATTTTAGAGTCTGACATTAGGAGAAAACTAATAAACCAGAATAAAATTTCTATGTATAAATATGCACTGTAAGGTGGATTAAAGTTCGTTAATACACATGTTCACAACTCATTAAAGAAGGTTTTTTGAATCCGTGGTGCATGTAACATGTTCAGATCACGGAATGTCATGGTGAATGAAACTAGGTAAGTTACCTATCTTTTGGGTAGAACTGGCTCCAAGAGCATTTTTCTGCCAAATCTGCCTCATTTTCAATAGTGGCATTAAAACTAACCTGTGAAATCTGAGAAAATTCTTCAAAGTGTCAGTAAGCCTTGTATGGTGTATGAAAGTGCTGTAATCCACTTGCTAACAACTCTGTAGTGAATATTTGTCGCATCCGAGATGCATGCAGCGTGTTCGGATCATGGAATTTCACGGTGAGCGAATCCATGTAAATTACATATCTATGGGTTAGAACGCGCTCCAAGGCATTTTTGCCGTGAAATCTGCCTCATTTTCGAAACTGGCGTTTCGAAAGCTAAGTGAAATCGGAGAAAAAGCTTCTAAGCTTCAATATGCCTACTACTGTGATGAATGTCCTGTAATCCACATGCAAACAACACGGAAGTGTATTTTTGTCGAATCTTACCTGCATGTAGCGTGTTCGAAACACGTAATTTCACAGCGGGAGAATCTATGTAATTTACATATCTATTGGGTAGAACACGCTCCAACAGTTTTTTCCTTTGAAAATTGCCTGATTGTCGAAACTGCTATTAGGAAAAAGCTGCGAACTCAGAGTTAATGTTTCTAGGTGTAAATATGCCTTGTATGGTGGATGAAAGTTCTGTAATACACATGTACACAACGCATTAAGAATGTTTGTCAAATCCGTGATGTATGTAGCGTGTTCGGAACACGGACTGTCACGGTGAGGGAAACCATGTAAATTACATATCTATTGGTTAGAACATGCTCCAGGAGCATTTTAGTGAAAAATCTGCCTCAGTTTGGAAACTGGTGTTTTGAAAACGCTGCAAAATCGGAGTAAATGCTTTAAGGGGACAATATGTCTTCAATGGGTTATTAAAGATGTGTAATTCACATGCTAAGAACTCAGCAGTGAATATTTGTTAAATCCGTGGTGCATGTACAGTTTTCGGAACACAGAATGTTTCGGTGATGGTATCCATGAAAATGAAATGTCTATTGGATAGAACATGCACCAAGAGAATTTTTCTGCGAAATCTGCCTGATTTTCATAACTGACGTTAGGAAAACCGGCGAAATATTAGTAAATATTTCTAGGTGTAAATATGCCTTGTATTGTGGTTGAAAAATCGGTAATCAACATGCTCAAAGTCATTAATTAATGTTTGTCGAAGCCGTGATGAATGTAACGTTTTCAGAACACGGAATGTCTCGGTGAGTGAAACTCTGAAAGTAAGAATTCTACTGGATAGAACTCGCTTGAATTGAATGTTTCTGCGAAAATTTCATGATTTTCGAAACTGGATGTTAGGAAAAATCTGCAAAATCAGAATAATTACATCTAGGTGTAAATATGCCTTGTATGGTTGATGATAGTTCGGTAATCCACATGCTCACACCCATTAAACAATGTTTGTCGAATTCGTGATGCATGTAACGTGTTCGGAATACGGAATGTCATAGTGAAGTGAACAATGTAAGTTACATGTGTATTGGTTAGAACTCGCTTGAAGAGAATTTTTCTGCGAAATGTGCCTCATTTTCAAAACTGCCATTAGGAGAACCCTGTGAAATCTGAGAAAATGCTTCTAAGTGTCAATATGCCTCGAATGGTGAATGAAAGTCCGGTAATCCACATGTTAATAACACTGTAGTAATTGGTTTTAAACCATCATTCATGTAGTGCTTTTGGAAAACGGAATTTCACGGTAATGAAACTATGTAAATTACAATTCTATTGAGTAGAATGAGCTAGAAGAGAATTTTTCTGCGATAATTGCATGATTATCGATTCTGAAGTTTGGAAAAAGCTGCAAAACGAGAGTAAATATTTGTACGTGTAAATGTGCCTTTATGTTGCAGGAAAGTTCGGTAATCCACATTTTCACAACATATTAAAGAATCTTTTTCTAATCCGTGTTGCATGTACCCTGTTCAGAACGAGGAATTTCACGGTGATTGAAACAATGTAAATGACTTCTCTATTGGGTAGAACTCGCTCCGAGAGAGTTTTTCTGCGAAAACTTCGTCTTTTTTTAACCTGGCGTTTGGAAAAAGTTGCAAAATCTGAGAAAATACTTCTAAGGATCGATATTCAAAGTATTGTGATGAAAGTTTGGTAATCCAAATGCTAACAAATTTGTAGTGAATATTTGTCGAATCTTTATGCATGTAGCATGTTTGGAACAAAGAATTTAACGGCAAGGGAATTTATGTAAATTACAATTCTCTTGGTTAGAAATCACTCCAAGAGGTTTTTCCTCAGAAATAGGCCTGATTTTTGAAACTGACGTTAGGAAAACACTGCGAACTCAGATTACTAGATTCTCGGTGTAAATCTGCCTTGTATGGTGGATGAAAGTTCGGTAATCCGCATGCTAACAACTCTGTAGTGAATATTTGTCTAATCCGAGATACGTGAAGCGTGTTCAGAACACAGGATATCACGGTGAGCGAATCTATGTAAAATACATGTCTCTTGGGTAGAATTCGCTCCAAGAGATTTTTCTGGGAGATCTGCCTCATTTTTGAAACTGGCTTTTGAAAATAGATGCAAAATCAGTGAAAATGCTTCAAAGTGTCAATATGCTTTGTATTGTGATACAAGATCGTAAAAACACATGCCAACAAATCTGTGGTGAATATTTGTAGAAAGCATTATGCATGTAGCCTGATCGTTTCACGGAAAATTCTGGCGATGCAATCTATGTAAATTACACGCCTATTGGTTAGAATTCGCTCCAAAAATTTTTTCCTGAGAAAACGGCCTTATTTTCGAGACTGGCATTAGGAAAAATCTGCAAATTTAGAGTTAATATTTCTAGGTATATATATGCCATTTATGGTGGGTGAAAGTTCTGTAATCTACATGTTCACAACTCATTCGAGAAAGTTTTTTGAAACCTTGATGCATGTAGCGTGTTCGGAAAAAGGAATGTCACTGTGAGGGAAACTATGTAAATTACATTTCTATTGGGAAGTACTCGCTCCACGAGAATTTTTCTGCGAATCTGCCTCCTTTTCAAAACTGGCATTAGGAAAACTTTCGAAATATGAGAAAATGCTTCAAAGTGTCAACATGGCTTTTATGGTGGATGAAAGCTCGGTAATCCTTATGCTAACAACTCTGTAGTGAATATTTGTCGAATCCGAGATGCATGTAGCTTTTTCGGAACACTGAACTTCACGATGACTTGTTCTATGTAAATTGCATGTCTATTGGGTAGAACTCGCTCCAAGAGGATTTTTCTGTGGAAACTGCATGATTTTAGAGTCTGACATTAGGAGAAAACTAATAAACCAGAATAAAATTTCTATGTATAAATATGCACTGTAAGGTGGATTAAAGTTCGTTAATACACATGTTCACAACTCATTAAAGAAGGTTTTTTGAATCCGTGGTGCATGTAACATGTTCAGATCACGGAATGTCATGGTGAATGAAACTAGGTAAGTTACCTATCTTTTGGGTAGAACTGGCTCCAAGAGCATTTTTCTGCCAAATCTGCCTCATTTTCAATAGTGGCATTAAAACTAACCTGTGAAATCTGAGAAAATTCTTCAAAGTGTCAGTAAGCCTTGTATGGTGTATGAAAGTGCTGTAATCCACTTGCTAACAACTCTGTAGTGAATATTTGTCGCATCCGAGATGCATGCAGCGTGTTCGGATCATGGAATTTCACGGTGAGCGAATCCATGTAAATTACATATCTATGGGTTAGAACGCGCTCCAAGGCATTTTTGCCGTGAAATCTGCCTCATTTTCGAAACTGGCGTTTCGAAAGCTAAGTGAAATCGGAGAAAAAGCTTCTAAGCTTCAATATGCCTACTACTGTGATGAATGTCCTGTAATCCACATGCAAACAACACGGAAGTGTATTTTTGTCGAATCTTACCTGCATGTAGCGTGTTCGAAACACGTAATTTCACAGCGGGAGAATCTATGTAATTTACATATCTATTGGGTAGAACACGCTCCAACAGTTTTTTCCTTTGAAAATTGCCTGATTGTCGAAACTGCTATTAGGAAAAAGCTGCGAACTCAGAGTTAATGTTTCTAGGTGTAAATATGCCTTGTATGGTGGATGAAAGTTCTGTAATACACATGTACACAACGCATTAAGAATGTTTGTCAAATCCGTGATGTATGTAGCGTGTTCGGAACACGGACTGTCACGGTGAGGGAAACCATGTAAATTACATATCTATTGGTTAGAACATGCTCCAGGAGCATTTTAGTGAAAAATCTGCCTCAGTTTGGAAACTGGTGTTTTGAAAACGCTGCAAAATCGGAGTAAATGCTTTAAGGGGACAATATGTCTTCAATGGGTTATTAAAGATGTGTAATTCACATGCTAAGAACTCAGCAGTGAATATTTGTTAAATCCGTGGTGCATGTACAGTTTTCGGAACACAGAATGTTTCGGTGATGGTATCCATGAAAATGAAATGTCTATTGGATAGAACATGCACCAAGAGAATTTTTCTGCGAAATCTGCCTGATTTTCATAACTGACGTTAGGAAAACCGGCGAAATATTAGTAAATATTTCTAGGTGTAAATATGCCTTGTATTGTGGTTGAAAAATCGGTAATCAACATGCTCAAAGTCATTAATTAATGTTTGTCGAAGCCGTGATGAATGTAACGTTTTCAGAACACGGAATGTCTCGGTGAGTGAAACTCTGAAAGTAAGAATTCTACTGGATAGAACTCGCTTGAATTGAATGTTTCTGCGAAAATTTCATGATTTTCGAAACTGGATGTTAGGAAAAATCTGCAAAATCAGAATAATTACATCTAGGTGTAAATATGCCTTGTATGGTTGATGATAGTTCGGTAATCCACATGCTCACACCCATTAAACAATGTTTGTCGAATTCGTGATGCATGTAACGTGTTCGGAATACGGAATGTCATAGTGAAGTGAACAATGTAAGTTACATGTGTATTGGTTAGAACTCGCTTGAAGAGAATTTTTCTGCGAAATGTGCCTCATTTTCAAAACTGCCATTAGGAGAACCCTGTGAAATCTGAGAAAATGCTTCTAAGTGTCAATATGCCTCGAATGGTGAATGAAAGTCCGGTAATCCACATGTTAATAACACTGTAGTAATTGGTTTTAAACCATCATTCATGTAGTGCTTTTGGAAAACGGAATTTCACGGTAATGAAACTATGTAAATTACAATTCTATTGAGTAGAATGAGCTAGAAGAGAATTTTTCTGCGATAATTGCATGATTATCGATTCTGAAGTTTGGAAAAAGCTGCAAAACGAGAGTAAATATTTGTACGTGTAAATGTGCCTTTATGTTGCAGGAAAGTTCGGTAATCCACATTTTCACAACATATTAAAGAATCTTTTTCTAATCCGTGTTGCATGTACCCTGTTCAGAACGAGGAATTTCACGGTGATTGAAACAATGTAAATGACTTCTCTATTGGGTAGAACTCGCTCCGAGAGAGTTTTTCTGCGAAAACTTCGTCTTTTTTTAACCTGGCGTTTGGAAAAAGTTGCAAAATCTGAGAAAATACTTCTAAGGATCGATATTCAAAGTATTGTGATGAAAGTTTGGTAATCCAAATGCTAACAAATTTGTAGTGAATATTTGTCGAATCTTTATGCATGTAGCATGTTTGGAACAAAGAATTTAACGGCAAGGGAATTTATGTAAATTACAATTCTCTTGGTTAGAAATCACTCCAAGAGGTTTTTCCTCAGAAATAGGCCTGATTTTTGAAACTGACGTTAGGAAAACACTGCGAACTCAGATTACTAGATTCTCGGTGTAAATCTGCCTTGTATGGTGGATGAAAGTTCGGTAATCCGCATGCTAACAACTCTGTAGTGAATATTTGTCTAATCCGAGATACGTGAAGCGTGTTCAGAACACAGGATATCACGGTGAGCGAATCTATGTAAAATACATGTCTCTTGGGTAGAATTCGCTCCAAGAGATTTTTCTGGGAGATCTGCCTCATTTTTGAAACTGGCTTTTGAAAATAGATGCAAAATCAGTGAAAATGCTTCAAAGTGTCAATATGCTTTGTATTGTGATACAAGATCGTAAAAACACATGCCAACAAATCTGTGGTGAATATTTGTAGAAAGCATTATGCATGTAGCCTGATCGTTTCACGGAAAATTCTGGCGATGCAATCTATGTAAATTACACGCCTATTGGTTAGAATTCGCTCCAAAAATTTTTTCCTGAGAAAACGGCCTTATTTTCGAGACTGGCATTAGGAAAAATCTGCAAATTTAGAGTTAATATTTCTAGGTATATATATGCCATTTATGGTGGGTGAAAGTTCTGTAATCTACATGTTCACAACTCATTCGAGAAAGTTTTTTGAAACCTTGATGCATGTAGCGTGTTCGGAAAAAGGAATGTCACTGTGAGGGAAACTATGTAAATTACATTTCTATTGGGAAGTACTCGCTCCACGAGAATTTTTCTGCGAATCTGCCTCCTTTTCAAAACTGGCATTAGGAAAACTTTCGAAATATGAGAAAATGCTTCAAAGTGTCAACATGGCTTTTATGGTGGATGAAAGCTCGGTAATCCTTATGCTAACAACTCTGTAGTGAATATTTGTCGAATCCGAGATGCATGTAGCTTTTTCGGAACACTGAACTTCACGATGACTTGTTCTATGTAAATTGCATGTCTATTGGGTAGAACTCGCTCCAAGAGGATTTTTCTGTGGAAACTGCATGATTTTAGAGTCTGACATTAGGAGAAAACTAATAAACCAGAATAAAATTTCTATGTATAAATATGCACTGTAAGGTGGATTAAAGTTCGTTAATACACATGTTCACAACTCATTAAAGAAGGTTTTTTGAATCCGTGGTGCATGTAACATGTTCAGATCACGGAATGTCATGGTGAATGAAACTAGGTAAGTTACCTATCTTTTGGGTAGAACTGGCTCCAAGAGCATTTTTCTGCCAAATCTGCCTCATTTTCAATAGTGGCATTAAAACTAACCTGTGAAATCTGAGAAAATTCTTCAAAGTGTCAGTAAGCCTTGTATGGTGTATGAAAGTGCTGTAATCCACTTGCTAACAACTCTGTAGTGAATATTTGTCGCATCCGAGATGCATGCAGCGTGTTCGGATCATGGAATTTCACGGTGAGCGAATCCATGTAAATTACATATCTATGGGTTAGAACGCGCTCCAAGGCATTTTTGCCGTGAAATCTGCCTCATTTTCGAAACTGGCGTTTCGAAAGCTAAGTGAAATCGGAGAAAAAGCTTCTAAGCTTCAATATGCCTACTACTGTGATGAATGTCCTGTAATCCACATGCAAACAACACGGAAGTGTATTTTTGTCGAATCTTACCTGCATGTAGCGTGTTCGAAACACGTAATTTCACAGCGGGAGAATCTATGTAATTTACATATCTATTGGGTAGAACACGCTCCAACAGTTTTTTCCTTTGAAAATTGCCTGATTGTCGAAACTGCTATTAGGAAAAAGCTGCGAACTCAGAGTTAATGTTTCTAGGTGTAAATATGCCTTGTATGGTGGATGAAAGTTCTGTAATACACATGTACACAACGCATTAAGAATGTTTGTCAAATCCGTGATGTATGTAGCGTGTTCGGAACACGGACTGTCACGGTGAGGGAAACCATGTAAATTACATATCTATTGGTTAGAACATGCTCCAGGAGCATTTTAGTGAAAAATCTGCCTCAGTTTGGAAACTGGTGTTTTGAAAACGCTGCAAAATCGGAGTAAATGCTTTAAGGGGACAATATGTCTTCAATGGGTTATTAAAGATGTGTAATTCACATGCTAAGAACTCAGCAGTGAATATTTGTTAAATCCGTGGTGCATGTACAGTTTTCGGAACACAGAATGTTTCGGTGATGGTATCCATGAAAATGAAATGTCTATTGGATAGAACATGCACCAAGAGAATTTTTCTGCGAAATCTGCCTGATTTTCATAACTGACGTTAGGAAAACCGGCGAAATATTAGTAAATATTTCTAGGTGTAAATATGCCTTGTATTGTGGTTGAAAAATCGGTAATCAACATGCTCAAAGTCATTAATTAATGTTTGTCGAAGCCGTGATGAATGTAACGTTTTCAGAACACGGAATGTCTCGGTGAGTGAAACTCTGAAAGTAAGAATTCTACTGGATAGAACTCGCTTGAATTGAATGTTTCTGCGAAAATTGCATGATTTTCGAAACTGGATGTTAGGAAAAATCTGCAAAATCAGAATAATTACATCTAGGTGTAAATATGCCTTGTATGGTTGATGATAGTTCGGTAATCCACATGCTCACACCCATTAAACAATGTTTGTCGAATTCGTGATGCATGTAACGTGTTCGGAATACGGAATGTCATAGTGAAGTGAACAATGTAAGTTACATGTGTATTGGTTAGAACTCGCTTGAAGAGAATTTTTCTGCGAAATGTGCCTCATTTTCAAAACTGCCATTAGGAGAACCCTGTGAAATCTGAGAAAATGCTTCTAAGTGTCAATATGCCTCGAATGGTGAATGAAAGTCCGGTAATCCACATGTTAATAACACTGTAGTAATTGGTTTTAAACCATCATTCATGTAGTGCTTTTGGAAAACGGAATTTCACGGTAATGAAACTATGTAAATTACAATTCTATTGAGTAGAATGAGCTAGAAGAGAATTTTTCTGCGATAATTGCATGATTATCGATTCTGAAGTTTGGAAAAAGCTGCAAAACGAGAGTAAATATTTGTACGTGTAAATGTGCCTTTATGTTGCAGGAAAGTTCGGTAATCCACATTTTCACAACATATTAAAGAATCTTTTTCTAATCCGTGTTGCATGTACCCTGTTCAGAACGAGGAATTTCACGGTGATTGAAACAATGTAAATGACTTCTCTATTGGGTAGAACTCGCTCCGAGAGAGTTTTTCTGCGAAAACTTCGTCTTTTTTTAACCTGGCGTTTGGAAAAAGTTGCAAAATCTGAGAAAATACTTCTAAGGATCGATATTCAAAGTATTGTGATGAAAGTTTGGTAATCCAAATGCTAACAAATTTGTAGTGAATATTTGTCGAATCTTTATGCATGTAGCATGTTTGGAACAAAGAATTTAACGGCAAGGGAATTTATGTAAATTACAATTCTCTTGGTTAGAAATCACTCCAAGAGGTTTTTCCTCAGAAATAGGCCTGATTTTTGAAACTGACGTTAGGAAAACACTGCGAACTCAGATTACTAGATTCTCGGTGTAAATCTGCCTTGTATGGTGGATGAAAGTTCGGTAATCCGCATGCTAACAACTCTGTAGTGAATATTTGTCTAATCCGAGATACGTGAAGCGTGTTCAGAACACAGGATATCACGGTGAGCGAATCTATGTAAAATACATGTCTCTTGGGTAGAATTCGCTCCAAGAGATTTTTCTGGGAGATCTGCCTCATTTTTGAAACTGGCTTTTGAAAATAGATGCAAAATCAGTGAAAATGCTTCAAAGTGTCAATATGCTTTGTATTGTGATACAAGATCGTAAAAACACATGCCAACAAATCTGTGGTGAATATTTGTAGAAAGCATTATGCATGTAGCCTGATCGTTTCACGGAAAATTCTGGCGATGCAATCTATGTAAATTACACGCCTATTGGTTAGAATTCGCTCCAAAAATTTTTTCCTGAGAAAACGGCCTTATTTTCGAGACTGGCATTAGGAAAAATCTGCAAATTTAGAGTTAATATTTCTAGGTATATATATGCCATTTATGGTGGGTGAAAGTTCTGTAATCTACATGTTCACAACTCATTCGAGAAAGTTTTTTGAAACCTTGATGCATGTAGCGTGTTCGGAAAAAGGAATGTCACTGTGAGGGAAACTATGTAAATTACATTTCTATTGGGAAGTACTCGCTCCACGAGAATTTTTCTGCGAATCTGCCTCCTTTTCAAAACTGGCATTAGGAAAACTTTCGAAATATGAGAAAATGCTTCAAAGTGTCAACATGGCTTTTATGGTGGATGAAAGCTCGGTAATCCTTATGCTAACAACTCTGTAGTGAATATTTGTCGAATCCGAGATGCATGTAGCTTTTTCGGAACACTGAACTTCACGATGACTTGTTCTATGTAAATTGCATGTCTATTGGGTAGAACTCGCTCCAAGAGGATTTTTCTGTGGAAACTGCATGATTTTAGAGTCTGACATTAGGAGAAAACTAATAAACCAGAATAAAATTTCTATGTATAAATATGCACTGTAAGGTGGATTAAAGTTCGTTAATACACATGTTCACAACTCATTAAAGAAGGTTTTTTGAATCCGTGGTGCATGTAACATGTTCAGATCACGGAATGTCATGGTGAATGAAACTAGGTAAGTTACCTATCTTTTGGGTAGAACTGGCTCCAAGAGCATTTTTCTGCCAAATCTGCCTCATTTTCAATAGTGGCATTAAAACTAACCTGTGAAATCTGAGAAAATTCTTCAAAGTGTCAGTAAGCCTTGTATGGTGTATGAAAGTGCTGTAATCCACTTGCTAACAACTCTGTAGTGAATATTTGTCGCATCCGAGATGCATGCAGCGTGTTCGGATCATGGAATTTCACGGTGAGCGAATCCATGTAAATTACATATCTATGGGTTAGAACGCGCTCCAAGGCATTTTTGCCGTGAAATCTGCCTCATTTTCGAAACTGGCGTTTCGAAAGCTAAGTGAAATCGGAGAAAAAGCTTCTAAGCTTCAATATGCCTACTACTGTGATGAATGTCCTGTAATCCACATGCAAACAACACGGAAGTGTATTTTTGTCGAATCTTACCTGCATGTAGCGTGTTCGAAACACGTAATTTCACAGCGGGAGAATCTATGTAATTTACATATCTATTGGGTAGAACACGCTCCAACAGTTTTTTCCTTTGAAAATTGCCTGATTGTCGAAACTGCTATTAGGAAAAAGCTGCGAACTCAGAGTTAATGTTTCTAGGTGTAAATATGCCTTGTATGGTGGATGAAAGTTCTGTAATACACATGTACACAACGCATTAAGAATGTTTGTCAAATCCGTGATGTATGTAGCGTGTTCGGAACACGGACTGTCACGGTGAGGGAAACCATGTAAATTACATATCTATTGGTTAGAACATGCTCCAGGAGCATTTTAGTGAAAAATCTGCCTCAGTTTGGAAACTGGTGTTTTGAAAACGCTGCAAAATCGGAGTAAATGCTTTAAGGGGACAATATGTCTTCAATGGGTTATTAAAGATGTGTAATTCACATGCTAAGAACTCAGCAGTGAATATTTGTTAAATCCGTGGTGCATGTACAGTTTTCGGAACACAGAATGTTTCGGTGATGGTATCCATGAAAATGAAATGTCTATTGGATAGAACATGCACCAAGAGAATTTTTCTGCGAAATCTGCCTGATTTTCATAACTGACGTTAGGAAAACCGGCGAAATATTAGTAAATATTTCTAGGTGTAAATATGCCTTGTATTGTGGTTGAAAAATCGGTAATCAACATGCTCAAAGTCATTAATTAATGTTTGTCGAAGCCGTGATGAATGTAACGTTTTCAGAACACGGAATGTCTCGGTGAGTGAAACTCTGAAAGTAAGAATTCTACTGGATAGAACTCGCTTGAATTGAATGTTTCTGCGAAAATTTCATGATTTTCGAAACTGGATGTTAGGAAAAATCTGCAAAATCAGAATAATTACATCTAGGTGTAAATATGCCTTGTATGGTTGATGATAGTTCGGTAATCCACATGCTCACACCCATTAAACAATGTTTGTCGAATTCGTGATGCATGTAACGTGTTCGGAATACGGAATGTCATAGTGAAGTGAACAATGTAAGTTACATGTGTATTGGTTAGAACTCGCTTGAAGAGAATTTTTCTGCGAAATGTGCCTCATTTTCAAAACTGCCATTAGGAGAACCCTGTGAAATCTGAGAAAATGCTTCTAAGTGTCAATATGCCTCGAATGGTGAATGAAAGTCCGGTAATCCACATGTTAATAACACTGTAGTAATTGGTTTTAAACCATCATTCATGTAGTGCTTTTGGAAAACGGAATTTCACGGTAATGAAACTATGTAAATTACAATTCTATTGAGTAGAATGAGCTAGAAGAGAATTTTTCTGCGATAATTGCATGATTATCGATTCTGAAGTTTGGAAAAAGCTGCAAAACGAGAGTAAATATTTGTACGTGTAAATGTGCCTTTATGTTGCAGGAAAGTTCGGTAATCCACATTTTCACAACATATTAAAGAATCTTTTTCTAATCCGTGTTGCATGTACCCTGTTCAGAACGAGGAATTTCACGGTGATTGAAGCAATGTAAATGACTTCTCTATTGGGTAGAACTCGCTCCGAGAGAGTTTTTCTGCGAAAACTTCGTCTTTTTTTAACCTGGCGTTTGGAAAAAGTTGCAAAATCTGAGAAAATACTTCTAAGGATCGATATTCAAAGTATTGTGATGAAGGTTTGGTAATCCAAATGCTAACAAATTTGTAGTGAATATTTGTCGAATCTTTATGCATGTAGCATGTTTGGAACAAAGAATTTAACGGCAAGGGAATTTATGTAAATTACAATTCTCTTGGTTAGAAATCACTCCAAGAGGTTTTTCCTCAGAAATAGGCCTGATTTTTGAAACTGACGTTAGGAAAACACTGCGAACTCAGATTACTAGATTCTCGGTGTAAATCTGCCTTGTATGGTGGATGAAAGTTCGGTAATCCGCATGCTAACAACTCTGTAGTGAATATTTGTCTAATCCGAGATACGTGAAGCGTGTTCAGAACACAGGATATCACGGTGAGCGAATCTATGTAAAATACATGTCTCTTGGGTAGAATTCGCTCCAAGAGATTTTTCTGGGAGATCTGCCTCATTTTTGAAACTGGCTTTTGAAAATAGATGCAAAATCAGTGAAAATGCTTCAAAGTGTCAATATGCTTTGTATTGTGATACAAGATCGTAAAAACACATGCCAACAAATCTGTGGTGAATATTTGTAGAAAGCATTATGCATGTAGCCTGATCGTTTCACGGAAAATTCTGGCGATGCAATCTATGTAAATTACACGCCTATTGGTTAGAATTCGCTCCAAAAATTTTTTCCTGAGAAAACGGCCTTATTTTCGAGACTGGCATTAGGAAAAATCTGCAAATTTAGAGTTAATATTTCTAGGTATATATATGCCATTTATGGTGGGTGAAAGTTCTGTAATCTACATGTTCACAACTCATTCGAGAAAGTTTTTTGAAACCTTGATGCATGTAGCGTGTTCGGAAAAAGGAATGTCACTGTGAGGGAAACTATGTAAATTACATTTCTATTGGGAAGTACTCGCTCCACGAGAATTTTTCTGCGAATCTGCCTCCTTTTCAAAACTGGCATTAGGAAAACTTTCGAAATATGAGAAAATGCTTCAAAGTGTCAACATGGCTTTTATGGTGGATGAAAGCTCGGTAATCCTTATGCTAACAACTCTGTAGTGAATATTTGTCGAATCCGAGATGCATGTAGCTTTTTCGGAACACTGAACTTCACGATGACTTGTTCTATGTAAATTGCATGTCTATTGGGTAGAACTCGCTCCAAGAGGATTTTTCTGTGGAAACTGCATGATTTTAGAGTCTGACATTAGGAGAAAACTAATAAACCAGAATAAAATTTCTATGTATAAATATGCACTGTAAGGTGGATTAAAGTTCGTTAATACACATGTTCACAACTCATTAAAGAAGGTTTTTTGAATCCGTGGTGCATGTAACATGTTCAGATCACGGAATGTCATGGTGAATGAAACTAGGTAAGTTACCTATCTTTTGGGTAGAACTGGCTCCAAGAGCATTTTTCTGCCAAATCTGCCTCATTTTCAATAGTGGCATTAAAACTAACCTGTGAAATCTGAGAAAATTCTTCAAAGTGTCAGTAAGCCTTGTATGGTGTATGAAAGTGCTGTAATCCACTTGCTAACAACTCTGTAGTGAATATTTGTCGCATCCGAGATGCATGCAGCATGTTCGGATCATGGAATTTCACGGTGAGCGAATCCATGTAAATTACATATCTATGGGTTAGAACGCGCTCCAAGGCATTTTTGCCGTGAAATCTGCCTCATTTTCGAAACTGGCGTTTCGAAAGCTAAGTGAAATCGGAGAAAAAGCTTCTAAGCTTCAATATGCCTACTACTGTGATGAATGTCCTGTAATCCACATGCAAACAACACGGAAGTGTATTTTTGTCGAATCTTACCTGCATGTAGCGTGTTCGAAACACGTAATTTCACAGCGGGAGAATCTATGTAATTTACATATCTATTGGGTAGAACACGCTCCAACAGTTTTTTCCTTTGAAAATTGCCTGATTGTCGAAACTGCTATTAGGAAAAAGCTGCGAACTCAGAGTTAATGTTTCTAGGTGTAAATATGCCTTGTATGGTGGATGAAAGTTCTGTAATACACATGTACACAACGCATTAAGAATGTTTGTCAAATCCGTGATGTATGTAGCGTGTTCGGAACACGGACTGTCACGGTGAGGGAAACCATGTAAATTACATATCTATTGGTTAGAACATGCTCCAGGAGCATTTTAGTGAAAAATCTGCCTCAGTTTGGAAACTGGTGTTTTGAAAACGCTGCAAAATCGGAGTAAATGCTTTAAGGGGACAATATGTCTTCAATGGGTTATTAAAGATGTGTAATTCACATGCTAAGAACTCAGCAGTGAATATTTGTTAAATCCGTGGTGCATGTACAGTTTTCGGAACACAGAATGTTTCGGTGATGGTATCCATGAAAATGAAATGTCTATTGGATAGAACATGCACCAAGAGAATTTTTCTGCGAAATCTGCCTGATTTTCATAACTGACGTTAGGAAAACCGGCGAAATATTAGTAAATATTTCTAGGTGTAAATATGCCTTGTATTGTGGTTGAAAAATCGGTAATCAACATGCTCAAAGTCATTAATTAATGTTTGTCGAAGCCGTGATGAATGTAACGTTTTCAGAACACGGAATGTCTCGGTGAGTGAAACTCTGAAAGTAAGAATTCTACTGGATAGAACTCGCTTGAATTGAATGTTTCTGCGAAAATTTCATGATTTTCGAAACTGGATGTTAGGAAAAATCTGCAAAATCAGAATAATTACATCTAGGTGTAAATATGCCTTGTATGGTTGATGATAGTTCGGTAATCCACATGCTCACACCCATTAAACAATGTTTGTCGAATTCGTGATGCATGTAACGTGTTCGGAATACGGAATGTCATAGTGAAGTGAACAATGTAAGTTACATGTGTATTGGTTAGAACTCGCTTGAAGAGAATTTTTCTGCGAAATGTGCCTCATTTTCAAAACTGCCATTAGGAGAACCCTGTGAAATCTGAGAAAATGCTTCTAAGTGTCAATATGCCTCGAATGGTGAATGAAAGTCCGGTAATCCACATGTTAATAACACTGTAGTAATTGGTTTTAAACCATCATTCATGTAGTGCTTTTGGAAAACGGAATTTCACGGTAATGAAACTATGTAAATTACAATTCTATTGAGTAGAATGAGCTAGAAGAGAATTTTTCTGCGATAATTGCATGATTATCGATTCTGAAGTTTGGAAAAAGCTGCAAAACGAGAGTAAATATTTGTACGTGTAAATGTGCCTTTATGTTGCAGGAAAGTTCGGTAATCCACATTTTCACAACATATTAAAGAATCTTTTTCTAATCCGTGTTGCATGTACCCTGTTCAGAACGAGGAATTTCACGGTGATTGAAGCAATGTAAATGACTTCTCTATTGGGTAGAACTCGCTCCGAGAGAGTTTTTCTGCGAAAACTTCGTCTTTTTTTAACCTGGCGTTTGGAAAAAGTTGCAAAATCTGAGAAAATACTTCTAAGGATCGATATTCAAAGTATTGTGATGAAGGTTTGGTAATCCAAATGCTAACAAATTTGTAGTGAATATTTGTCGAATCTTTATGCATGTAGCATGTTTGGAACAAAGAATTTAACGGCAAGGGAATTTATGTAAATTACAATTCTCTTGGTTAGAAATCACTCCAAGAGGTTTTTCCTCAGAAATAGGCCTGATTTTTGAAACTGACGTTAGGAAAACACTGCGAACTCAGATTACTAGATTCTCGGTGTAAATCTGCCTTGTATGGTGGATGAAAGTTCGGTAATCCGCATGCTAACAACTCTGTAGTGAATATTTGTCTAATCCGAGATACGTGAAGCGTGTTCAGAACACAGGATATCACGGTGAGCGAATCTATGTAAAATACATGTCTCTTGGGTAGAATTCGCTCCAAGAGATTTTTCTGGGAGATCTGCCTCATTTTTGAAACTGGCTTTTGAAAATAGATGCAAAATCAGTGAAAATGCTTCAAAGTGTCAATATGCTTTGTATTGTGATACAAGATCGTAAAAACACATGCCAACAAATCTGTGGTGAATATTTGTAGAAAGCATTATGCATGTAGCCTGATCGTTTCACGGAAAATTCTGGCGATGCAATCTATGTAAATTACACGCCTATTGGTTAGAATTCGCTCCAAAAATTTTTTCCTGAGAAAACGGCCTTATTTTCGAGACTGGCATTAGGAAAAATCTGCAAATTTAGAGTTAATATTTCTAGGTATATATATGCCATTTATGGTGGATGAAAGTTCTGTAATCTACATGTTCACAACTCATTCGAGAAAGTTTTTTGAAACCTTGATGCATGTAGCGTGTTCGGAAAAAGGAATGTCACTGTGAGGGAAACTATGTAAATTACATTTCTATTGGGAAGTACTCGCTCCACGAGAATTTTTCTGCGAATCTGCCTCCTTTTCAAAACTGGCATTAGGAAAACTTTCGAAATATGAGAAAATGCTTCAAAGTGTCAACATGGCTTTTATGGTGGATGAAAGCTCGGTAATCCTTATGCTAACAACTCTGTAGTGAATATTTGTCGAATCCGAGATGCATGTAGCTTTTTCGGAACACTGAACTTCACGATGACTTGTTCTATGTAAATTGCATGTCTATTGGGTAGAACTCGCTCCAAGAGGATTTTTCTGTGGAAACTGCATGATTTTAGAGTCTGACATTAGGAGAAAACTAATAAACCAGAATAAAATTTCTATGTATAAATATGCACTGTAAGGTGGATTAAAGTTCGTTAATACACATGTTCACAACTCATTAAAGAAGGTTTTTTGAATCCGTGGTGCATGTAACATGTTCAGATCACGGAATGTCACGGTGAATGAAACTAGGTAAGTTACCTATCTTTTGGGTAGAACTGGCTCCAAGAGCATTTTTCTGCCAAATCTGCCTCATTTTCAATAGTGGCATTAAAACTAACCTGTGAAATCTGAGAAAATTCTTCAAAGTGTCAGTAAGCCTTGTATGGTGTATGAAAGTGCTGTAATCCACTTGCTAACAACTCTGTAGTGAATATTTGTCGCATCCGAGATGCATGCAGCATGTTCGGATCATGGAATTTCACGGTGAGCGAATCCATGTAAATTACATATCTATGGGTTAGAACGCGCTCCAAGGCATTTTTGCCGTGAAATCTGCCTCATTTTCGAAACTGGCGTTTCGAAAGCTAAGTGAAATCGGAGAAAAAGCTTCTAAGCTTCAATATGCCTACTACTGTGATGAATGTCCTGTAATCCACATGCAAACAACACGGAAGTGTATTTTTGTCGAATCTTACCTGCATGTAGCGTGTTCGAAACACGTAATTTCACAGCGGGAGAATCTATGTAATTTACATATCTATTGGGTAGAACACGCTCCAACAGTTTTTTCCTTTGAAAATTGCCTGATTGTCGAAACTGCTATTAGGAAAAAGCTGCGAACTCAGAGTTAATGTTTCTAGGTGTAAATATGCCTTGTATGGTGGATGAAAGTTCTGTAATACACATGTACACAACGCATTAAGAATGTTTGTCAAATCCGTGATGTATGTAGCGTGTTCGGAACACGGACTGTCACGGTGAGGGAAACCATGTAAATTACATATCTATTGGTTAGAACATGCTCCAGGAGCATTTTAGTGAAAAATCTGCCTCAGTTTGGAAACTGGTGTTTTGAAAACGCTGCAAAATCGGAGTAAATGCTTTAAGGTGACAATATGTCTTCAATGGGTTATTAAAGATGTGTAATTCACATGCTAAGAACTCAGCAGTGAATATTTGTTAAATCCGTGGTGCATGTACAGTTTTCGGAACACAGAATGTTTCGGTGATGGTATCCATGAAAATGAAATGTCTATTGGATAGAACATGCACCAAGAGAATTTTTCTGCGAAATCTGCCTGATTTTCATAACTGACGTTAGGAAAACCGGCGAAATATTAGTAAATATTTCTAGGTGTAAATATGCCTTGTATTGTGGTTGAAAAATCGGTAATCAACATGCTCAAAGTCATTAATTAATGTTTGTCGAAGCCGTGATGAATGTAACGTTTTCAGAACACGGAATGTCTCGGTGAGTGAAACTCTGAAAGTAAGAATTCTACTGGATAGAACTCGCTTGAATTGAATGTTTCTGCGAAAATTGCATGATTTTCGAAACTGGATGTTAGGAAAAATCTGCAAAATCAGAATAATTACATCTAGGTGTAAATATGCCTTGTATGGTTGATGATAGTTCGGTAATCCACATGCTCACACCCATTAAACAATGTTTGTCGAATTCGTGATGCATGTAACGTGTTCGGAATACGGAATGTCATAGTGAAGTGAACAATGTAAGTTACATGTGTATTGGTTAGAACTCGCTTGAAGAGAATTTTTCTGCGAAATGTGCCTCATTTTCAAAACTGCCATTAGGAGAACCCTGTGAAATCTGAGAAAATGCTTCTAAGTGTCAATATGCCTCGAATGGTGAATGAAAGTCCGGTAATCCACATGTTAATAACACTGTAGTAATTGGTTTTAAACCATCATTCATGTAGTGCTTTTGGAAAACGGAATTTCACGGTAATGAAACTATGTAAATTACAATTCTATTGAGTAGAATGAGCTAGAAGAGAATTTTTCTGCGATAATTGCATGATTATCGATTCTGAAGTTTGGAAAAAGCTGCAAAACGAGAGTAAATATTTGTACATGTAAATGTGCCTTTATGTTGCAGGAAAGTTCGGTAATCCACATTTTCACAACATATTAAAGAATCTTTTTCTAATCCGTGTTGCATGTACCCTGTTCAGAACGAGGAATTTCACGGTGATTGAAACAATGTAAATGACTTCTCTATTGGGTAGAACTCGCTCCGAGAGGGTTTTCCGGCGAAATCTTCATCATTTTTGAAACTGACGTTTGGAAAACGCTGCATAATCTGTGTAAATAATTCTAAGGATCGATATTCAATGTATTGTGATGAAAGTTCGGTAATCCACTTGCTAAAAAATTTGTAGTGAATATTTGTCGAATCCTATATGCACGTAGAATGTTTGGAACACGGAATTTAACGGCCAGGGAATTTATGAAAATTACATTTCTCTTGGTTAGAAAACACTCCAAGAGATTTTTCCTGAGAAATAGGCCTGAATTTTGAAACTGACGTTAGGAAAACCCTGCGAACTCAGATTACTAGATTCTCGGTGTAAATCTACCTTGTATGGTGGATGAAAGTTCGGTAATCCGCATGCTAACAACTCTGTAGAGAATATTTGTCGAATCCGAGATATGTGAAGCGTGTTCGGAACACAGGATATCACGGTGAGCGAATCTATGTAAAATACATGTCTCTTGGGTAGAATACGCTCCATGAGCTTTTTCTGGGAAACCTGCCTCATTTTTGATACTGGCTTTTGAAAATATCTGCAAAATCAGTGAAAATGCTTCAAAGTGTCAATATGGCTATTAGGGTGGATAAAAGTTCGGTAATCCGCATGCTAACAACTCTGTAGTGAATATTTTTCGAATTCGTGATGCATGTAGCTTTTTCGGAACCCGGAATTTCACGATGATGGGTTCTATGTAAATTATATGTCTATTGGGTAGAACACGCTCCAACAGATTTTCCTTTGAAAACTGCCTGATTTTTGAAACTACTATTAGGAAAAAGCTGCGAACTCAGAGTTAAGGTTTCTAGGTGTAAATATGCCTTGTATGGCGGATGAAAGTTCTGTAATACACATGTACACAACTCATTAAAAATGTTTGTCAAATCCGTGATGTATGTAGCGTGTTCGGAACACGGACTGTCACGGTGAGGGAAACTATGTAAATTACATATCTATTGGTTAGAACACGCTCCAGGAGCATTTTACTGAAATATCTGCCTCAGTTTGGAAACTGGTGTTTTGAATATGATGCGAAATCTGAGTAAATGCTTTAAGGTTACAATATGTCTTCAATGGGTTATTAAAGATGTGTAATTCACATGCTAAGATCTCAGCAGTGAATATTTGTTGAATCCGTGCTGCATGTACCGTTTTCGGAACACGGAATTTTACGGTGACGGTATCCATGAAAATGAAATGTCTATTGGATAGAACATGCACCAAGAGAATTTTTCTGTGAAAACTGCCTGATTTTCATAACTGACGTTAGGAAAACCGGCGAAATCTAATTAAATATTTCTAGGTTTAAATATGCCTTGTAATGTGGTTGAAAAATCGGTAATCAACATGCTCACAGTCATTAATTAATGTTTGTCGAATCCGTGATGAATGTAACGTTTTCAGAACACGGAATGTCTCGGTGAGTGAAACTCTGAAAATAAGAATTCTACTGGATAGAACTCGCTTGAATTGAATGTTTCTGCAAAAATTTCATGACTTTCGAATCTGGATGTTAGGAAAAACCTGCGAAATCAGAATAACTACTTCTAGGTGTAAATATGCCTTGTATGGTGGATGAAAGTTCGGTAATCCACATGCTCACACCCATTAAATAATGTTAGTCGAATTCGTGATGCATATAACGTGTTCGGAATACGGAATGTCATAGTGAAGGAAACAATGTAAGTTACATGTGTATTGGGTAGAATTCGCTTGAAGAGAATTTTTCTGAGTAATGTGCCTCATTTTCAAAACTGCCATTAGAAGAACCCTGTGAAATCTGAGAAAATGCTTCTAAGTGTCAATATGCCTTCAATGGTGAATGAAAGTCCGGTAATCCACATGTTAATAGCAGTGTAGTAATTAGTTTTTAAACCTTCATTCATGTAGCGCTTTTGGAAAACGTAATTTCACGGTAATTAAACTATGTAAATTAGAATTCTATTGAGTAGAATGAGCTAGAAGAGAATTTTTCTGCGATAATTGCATGATTATCGATTCTGAAGTTTGGAAAAATCTGCAAAACGAGAGTAAATATTTGTAGGTGTAAATGTGCCTTTATTTTGCAGGAAAGTTCGGTAATCCACATTTTCACAACATATTAAAGTATCTTTTTCTAATCCGTGGAGCATGTACCGTGTTCAGAACGTGGAATTTCACGGTGATTGAAACAATTTAAATGACTTCTCTATTGGGTAGAACTCGCTCCGAGAGAGTTTTCTGCGAAAACATCGTCATTTTTGAAACTGGCGTTTGTAAATCGCTGCAAAATATGAGAAAATACTTCTAAGAACCAATATTCAATGTATTGTGATGAAAGTTCGGTAATCCACATGCTAACAAATTTGTAGTGAATATTTGTCGAATCCTATATGCACGTAGAGTGTTCGGAACACGGAATTTCATGGCCAGGGAATTTATGTAAATTACATTTCTCTTGGTTATAAATCACTCCAAGTGATTTCTCCTGAGAAAAATGCCTGATTTTTGAAACTGATATTAGGAAAAGCCTGCGAACTCAGATTACTAGATTCTCGGTGTAAATCTGCCTTGTATGGTGGATGAAAGTTTGGTAATCCGCATGCTAACAACTCTGTAGTGATTATTTGTCGAATCCGAGATACGTGAAGCGTGTTAAGAACACAGGATATCACGGTGAGTGAATCTATGTAAAATACATGTCTCTTGGTTAGAATGCGCTCCAAGAGGTTTTTCTGGGAAATATGCCTCATTTTTGAAACTGGCTTTTGAAAATATCTGCAAAATCAGTGAAAATGCTTCAAAGTGTCAATATGCCTTGTATTGTGATGCAAGATCCTAAAAACACATGCAAACAAATCTGTGGAGAATATTTGTAGAAAGCATTATGCATGAAGCCTGATGGTTTCACGGAAAATGCCGGCAATGGAATCTATGTAAATTACACGCCTATTGGTTAGAATTCGCTCCTAAAATTTTTTCCTGGGAAATCGGCATGATTTTCGAGACTGGCATTAGGAAAAAGCTGCAAATTCAGAGTTAATGTTTCTAGGTGTATATATGCCATTTATGGTGGATGAAAGTTCTGTAATCTACATGTTCACAACTCATTCAAAAAAGTTTGTTGAAACCTTGATGCATGGAGCGTGTTCGGAAAATGGAATGTCACTGTGAGTGAAACTATGTAAATTACATTTCTATAGGGAATTACTTACTCCCCGAGAATTTTACTGCAAATCTGCCTCCTTTACACAACTGGCATTAGGAAAAACTTTCGAAATTTGGGAAAATGCTTCAAAGTGTCAACATGGCATTTATGGTGGATGAAAGTTCGGTAATCCTTATGCTAACAACTCTGTAGTGAATATTTTTCAAATCCGTGATGCATGTAGCTTTTTTGGAACCCGGAATTTCACGATGATGGGTTCTATGTAAATTATATGTCTATTGGGTACAACTCGCTCCAAGAGCATTTTTCTGTGGAAACTGCATGATTTTAGAGTCTGACATTAGGAGAAAACTAATAAACCAGAATAAAATTTCTATGTATAAATATGCACTGTAAGGTGGATTAAAGTTCGTTAATACACATGTTCACAACTCATTAAAGAAGGTTTTTTGAATCCGTGGTGCATGTAACATGTTCAGATCACGGAATGTCATGGTGAATGAAACTAGGTAAGTTACCTATCTTTTGGGTAGAACTGGCTCCAAGAGCATTTTTCTGCCAAATCTGCCTCATTTTCAATAGTGGCATTAAAACTAACCTGTGAAATCTGAGAAAATTCTTCAAAGTGTCAGTAAGCCTTGTATGGTGTATGAAAGTGCTGTAATCCACTTGCTAACAACTCTGTAGTGAATATTTGTCGCATCCGAGATGCATGCAGCGTGTTCGGATCATGGAATTTCACGGTGAGCGAATCCATGTAAATTACATATCTATGGGTTAGAACGCGCTCCAAGGCATTTTTGCCGTGAAATCTGCCTCATTTTCGAAACTGGCGTTTCGAAAGCTAAGTGAAATCGGAGAAAAAGCTTCTAAGCTTCAATATGCCTACTACTGTGATGAATGTCCTGTAATCCACATGCAAACAACACGGAAGTGTATTTTTGTCGAATCTTACCTGCATGTAGCGTGTTCGAAACACGTAATTTCACAGCGGGAGAATCTATGTAATTTACATATCTATTGGGTAGAACACGCTCCAACAGTTTTTTCCTTTGAAAATTGCCTGATTGTCGAAACTGCTATTAGGAAAAAGCTGCGAACTCAGAGTTAATGTTTCTAGGTGTAAATATGCCTTGTATGGTGGATGAAAGTTCTGTAATACACATGTACACAACGCATTAAGAATGTTTGTCAAATCCGTGATGTATGTAGCGTGTTCGGAACACGGACTGTCACGGTGAGGGAAACCATGTAAATTACATATCTATTGGTTAGAACATGCTCCAGGAGCATTTTAGTGAAAAATCTGCCTCAGTTTGGAAACTGGTGTTTTGAAAACGCTGCAAAATCGGAGTAAATGCTTTAAGGGGACAATATGTCTTCAATGGGTTATTAAAGATGTGTAATTCACATGCTAAGAACTCAGCAGTGAATATTTGTTAAATCCGTGGTGCATGTACAGTTTTCGGAACACAGAATGTTTCGGTGATGGTATCCATGAAAATGAAATGTCTATTGGATAGAACATGCACCAAGAGAATTTTTCTGCGAAATCTGCCTGATTTTCATAACTGACGTTAGGAAAACCGGCGAAATATTAGTAAATATTTCTAGGTGTAAATATGCCTTGTATTGTGGTTGAAAAATCGGTAATCAACATGCTCAAAGTCATTAATTAATGTTTGTCGAAGCCGTGATGAATGTAACGTTTTCAGAACACGGAATGTCTCGGTGAGTGAAACTCTGAAAGTAAGAATTCTACTGGATAGAACTCGCTTGAATTGAATGTTTCTGCGAAAATTTCATGATTTTCGAAACTGGATGTTAGGAAAAATCTGCAAAATCAGAATAATTACATCTAGGTGTAAATATGCCTTGTATGGTTGATGATAGTTCGGTAATCCACATGCTCACACCCATTAAACAATGTTTGTCGAATTCGTGATGCATGTAACGTGTTCGGAATACGGAATGTCATAGTGAAGTGAACAATGTAAGTTACATGTGTATTGGTTAGAACTCGCTTGAAGAGAATTTTTCTGCGAAATGTGCCTCATTTTCAAAACTGCCATTAGGAGAACCCTGTGAAATCTGAGAAAATGCTTCTAAGTGTCAATATGCCTCGAATGGTGAATGAAAGTCCGGTAATCCACATGTTAATAACACTGTAGTAATTGGTTTTAAACCATCATTCATGTAGTGCTTTTGGAAAACGGAATTTCACGGTAATGAAACTATGTAAATTACAATTCTATTGAGTAGAATGAGCTAGAAGAGAATTTTTCTGCGATAATTGCATGATTATCGATTCTGAAGTTTGGAAAAAGCTGCAAAACGAGAGTAAATATTTGTACGTGTAAATGTGCCTTTATGTTGCAGGAAAGTTCGGTAATCCACATTTTCACAACATATTAAAGAATCTTTTTCTAATCCGTGTTGCATGTACCCTGTTCAGAACGAGGAATTTCACGGTGATTGAAACAATGTAAATGACTTCTCTATTGGGTAGAACTCGCTCCGAGAGGGTTTTTCGGCGAAATCTTCATCATTTTTGAAACTGACGTTTGGAAAACGCTGCATAATCTGTGTAAATATTTCTAAGGATCGATATTCAATGTATTGTGATGAAAGTTCGGTAATCCACTTGCTAAAAAATTTGTAGTGAATATTTGTCGAATCCTATATGCACGTAGAATGTTTGGAACACGGAATTTAACGGCCAGGGAATTTATGAAAATTACATTTCTCTTGGTTAGAAAACACTCCAAGAGATTTTTCCTGAGAAATAGGCCTGAATTTTGAAACTGACGTTAGGAAAACCCTGCGAACTCAGATTACTAGATTCTCGGTGTAAATCTACCTTGTATGGTGGATGAAAGTTCGGTAATCCGCATGCTAACAACTCTGTAGAGAATATTTGTCGAATCCGAGATACATGAAGCGTGTTCGGAACACAGGATATCACGGTGAGCGAATCTATGTAAAATACATGTCTCTTGGGTAGAATACGCTCCATGAGCTTTTTCTGGGAAACCTGCCTCATTTTTGATACTGGCTTTTGAAAATATCTGCAAAATCAGTGAAAATGCTTCAAAGTGTCAATATGGCTATTAGGGTGGATAAAAGTTCGGTAATCCGCATGCTAACAACTCTGTAGTGAATATTTTTCGAATTCGTGATGCATGTAGCTTTTTCGGAACCCGGAATTTCACGATGATGGGTTCTATGTAAATTATATGTCTATTGGGTAGAACACGCTCCAACAGATTTTCCTTTGAAAACTGCCTGATTTTTGAAACTACTATTAGGAAAAAGCTGCGAACTCAGAGTTAAGGTTTCTAGGTGTAAATATGCCTTGTATGGCGGATGAAAGTTCTGTAATACACATGTACACAACTCATTAAAAATGTTTGTCAAATCCGTGATGTATGTAGCGTGTTCGGAACACGGACTGTCACGGTGAGGGAAACTATGTAAATTACATATCTATTGGTTAGAACACGCTCCAGGAGCATTTTACTGAAATATCTGCCTCAGTTTGGAAACTGGTGTTTTGAATATGATGCGAAATCTGAGTAAATGCTTTAAGGTTACAATATGTCTTCAATGGGTTATTAAAGATGTGTAATTCACATGCTAAGATCTCAGCAGTGAATATTTGTTGAATCCGTGCTGCATGTACCGTTTTCGGAACACGGAATTTTACGGTGACGGTATCCATGAAAATGAAATGTCTATTGGATAGAACATGCACCAAGAGAATTTTTCTGTGAAAACTGCCTGATTTTCATAACTGACGTTAGGAAAACCGGCGAAATCTAATTAAATATTTCTAGGTTTAAATATGCCTTGTAATGTGGTTGAAAAATCGGTAATCAACATGCTCACAGTCATTAATTAATGTTTGTCGAATCCGTGATGAATGTAACGTTTTCAGAACACGGAATGTCTCGGTGAGTGAAACTCTGAAAATAAGAATTCTACTGGATAGAACTCGCTTGAATTGAATGTTTCTGCAAAAATTTCATGACTTTCGAATCTGGATGTTAGGAAAAACCTGCGAAATCAGAATAACTACTTCTAGGTGTAAATATGCCTTGTATGGTGGATGAAAGTTCGGTAATCCACATGCTCACACCCATTAAATAATGTTAGTCGAATTCGTGATGCATATAACGTGTTCGGAATACGGAATGTCATAGTGAAGGAAACAATGTAAGTTACATGTGTATTGGGTAGAATTCGCTTGAAGAGAATTTTTCTGAGTAATGTGCCTCATTTTCAAAACTGCCATTAGAAGAACCCTGTGAAATCTGAGAAAATGCTTCTAAGTGTCAATATGCCTTCAATGGTGAATGAAAGTCCGGTAATCCACATGTTAATAGCAGTGTAGTAATTAGTTTTTAAACCTTCATTCATGTAGCGCTTTTGGAAAACGTAATTTCACGGTAATTAAACTATGTAAATTAGAATTCTATTGAGTAGAATGAGCTAGAAGAGAATTTTTCTGCGATAATTGCATGATTATCGATTCTGAAGTTTGGAAAAATCTGCAAAACGAGAGTAAATATTTGTAGGTGTAAATGTGCCTTTATTTTGCAGGAAAGTTCGGTAATCCACATTTTCACAACATATTAAAGTATCTTTTTCTAATCCGTGGAGCATGTACCGTGTTCAGAACGTGGAATTTCACGGTGATTGAAACAATTTAAATGACTTCTCTATTGGGTAGAACTCGCTCCGAGAGAGTTTTCTGCGAAAACATCGTCATTTTTGAAACTGGCGTTTGTAAATCGCTGCAAAATATGAGAAAATACTTCTAAGAACCAATATTCAATGTATTGTGATGAAAGTTCGGTAATCCACATGCTAACAAATTTGTAGTGAATATTTGTCGAATCCTATATGCACGTAGAGTGTTCGGAACACGGAATTTCATGGCCAGGGAATTTATGTAAATTACATTTCTCTTGGTTATAAATCACTCCAAGTGATTTCTCCTGAGAAAAATGCCTGATTTTTGAAACTGATATTAGGAAAAGCCTGCGAACTCAGATTACTAGATTCTCGGTGTAAATCTGCCTTGTATGGTGGATGAAAGTTTGGTAATCCGCATGCTAACAACTCTGTAGTGATTATTTGTCGAATCCGAGATACGTGAAGCGTGTTAAGAACACAGGATATCACGGTGAGTGAATCTATGTAAAATACATGTCTCTTGGTTAGAATGCGCTCCAAGAGGTTTTTCTGGGAAATATGCCTCATTTTTGAAACTGGCTTTTGAAAATATCTGCAAAATCAGTGAAAATGCTTCAAAGTGTCAATATGCCTTGTATTGTGATGCAAGATCCTAAAAACACATGCAAACAAATCTGTGGAGAATATTTGTAGAAAGCATTATGCATGAAGCCTGATGGTTTCACGGAAAATGCCGGCAATGGAATCTATGTAAATTACACGCCTATTGGTTAGAATTCGCTCCTAAAATTTTTTCCTGGGAAATCGGCATGATTTTCGAGACTGGCATTAGGAAAAAGCTGCAAATTCAGAGTTAATGTTTCTAGGTGTATATATGCCATTTATGGTGGATGAAAGTTCTGTAATCTACATGTTCACAACTCATTCAAAAAAGTTTGTTGAAACCTTGATGCATGGAGCGTGTTCGGAAAATGGAATGTCACTGTGAGTGAAACTATGTAAATTACATTTCTATAGGGAATTACTTACTCCCCGAGAATTTTACTGCAAATCTGCCTCCTTTACACAACTGGCATTAGGAAAAACTTTCGAAATTTGGGAAAATGCTTCAAAGTGTCAACATGGCATTTATGGTGGATGAAAGTTCGGTAATCCTTATGCTAACAACTCTGTAGTGAATATTTTTCAAATCCGTGATGCATGTAGCTTTTTTGGAACCCGGAATTTCACGATGATGGGTTCTATGTAAATTATATGTCTATTGGGTACAACTCGCTCCAAGAGCATTTTTCTGTGGAAACTGCATGATTTTAGAGTCTGACATTAGGAGAAAACTAATAAACCAGAATAAAATTTCTATGTATAAATATGCACTGTAAGGTGGATTAAAGTTCGTTAATACACATGTTCACAACTCATTAAAGAAGGTTTTTTGAATCCGTGGTGCATGTAACATGTTCAGATCACGGAATGTCATGGTGAATGAAACTAGGTAAGTTACCTATCTTTTGGGTAGAACTGGCTCCAAGAGCATTTTTCTGCCAAATCTGCCTCATTTTCAATAGTGGCATTAAAACTAACCTGTGAAATCTGAGAAAATTCTTCAAAGTGTCAGTAAGCCTTGTATGGTGTATGAAAGTGCTGTAATCCACTTGCTAACAACTCTGTAGTGAATATTTGTCGCATCCGAGATGCATGCAGCATGTTCGGATCATGGAATTTCACGGTGAGCGAATCCATGTAAATTACATATCTATGGGTTAGAACGCGCTCCAAGGCATTTTTGCCGTGAAATCTGCCTCATTTTCGAAACTGGCGTTTCGAAAGCTAAGTGAAATCGGAGAAAAAGCTTCTAAGCTTCAATATGCCTACTACTGTGATGAATGTCCTGTAATCCACATGCAAACAACACGGAAGTGTATTTTTGTCGAATCTTACCTGCATGTAGCGTGTTCGAAACACGTAATTTCACAGCGGGAGAATCTATGTAATTTACATATCTATTGGGTAGAACACGCTCCAACAGTTTTTTCCTTTGAAAATTGCCTGATTGTCGAAACTGCTATTAGGAAAAAGCTGCGAACTCAGAGTTAATGTTTCTAGGTGTAAATATGCCTTGTATGGTGGATGAAAGTTCTGTAATACACATGTACACAACGCATTAAGAATGTTTGTCAAATCCGTGATGTATGTAGCGTGTTCGGAACACGGACTGTCACGGTGAGGGAAACCATGTAAATTACATATCTATTGGTTAGAACATGCTCCAGGAGCATTTTAGTGAAAAATCTGCCTCAGTTTGGAAACTGGTGTTTTGAAAACGCTGCAAAATCGGAGTAAATGCTTTAAGGGGACAATATGTCTTCAATGGGTTATTAAAGATGTGTAATTCACATGCTAAGAACTCAGCAGTGAATATTTGTTAAATCCGTGGTGCATGTACAGTTTTCGGAACACAGAATGTTTCGGTGATGGTATCCATGAAAATGAAATGTCTATTGGATAGAACATGCACCAAGAGAATTTTTCTGCGAAATCTGCCTGATTTTCATAACTGACGTTAGGAAAACCGGCGAAATATTAGTAAATATTTCTAGGTGTAAATATGCCTTGTATTGTGGTTGAAAAATCGGTAATCAACATGCTCAAAGTCATTAATTAATGTTTGTCGAAGCCGTGATGAATGTAACGTTTTCAGAACACGGAATGTCTCGGTGAGTGAAACTCTGAAAGTAAGAATTCTACTGGATAGAACTCGCTTGAATTGAATGTTTCTGCGAAAATTTCATGATTTTCGAAACTGGATGTTAGGAAAAATCTGCAAAATCAGAATAATTACATCTAGGTGTAAATATGCCTTGTATGGTTGATGATAGTTCGGTAATCCACATGCTCACACCCATTAAACAATGTTTGTCGAATTCGTGATGCATGTAACGTGTTCGGAATACGGAATGTCATAGTGAAGTGAACAATGTAAGTTACATGTGTATTGGTTAGAACTCGCTTGAAGAGAATTTTTCTGCGAAATGTGCCTCATTTTCAAAACTGCCATTAGGAGAACCCTGTGAAATCTGAGAAAATGCTTCTAAGTGTCAATATGCCTCGAATGGTGAATGAAAGTCCGGTAATCCACATGTTAATAACACTGTAGTAATTGGTTTTAAACCATCATTCATGTAGTGCTTTTGGAAAACGGAATTTCACGGTAATGAAACTATGTAAATTACAATTCTATTGAGTAGAATGAGCTAGAAGAGAATTTTTCTGCGATAATTGCATGATTATCGATTCTGAAGTTTGGAAAAAGCTGCAAAACGAGAGTAAATATTTGTACGTGTAAATGTGCCTTTATGTTGCAGGAAAGTTCGGTAATCCACATTTTCACAACATATTAAAGAATCTTTTTCTAATCCGTGTTGCATGTACCCTGTTCAGAACGAGGAATTTCACGGTGATTGAAACAATGTAAATGACTTCTCTATTGGGTAGAACTCGCTCCGAGAGGGTTTTTCGGCGAAATCTTCATCATTTTTGAAACTGACGTTTGGAAAACGCTGCATAATCTGTGTAAATATTTCTAAGGATCGATATTCAATGTATTGTGATGAAAGTTCGGTAATCCACTTGCTAAAAAATTTGTAGTGAATATTTGTCGAATCCTATATGCACGTAGAATGTTTGGAACACGGAATTTAACGGCCAGGGAATTTATGAAAATTACATTTCTCTTGGTTAGAAAACACTCCAAGAGATTTTTCCTGAGAAATAGGCCTGAATTTTGAAACTGACGTTAGGAAAACCCTGCGAACTCAGATTACTAGATTCTCGGTGTAAATCTACCTTGTATGGTGGATGAAAGTTCGGTAATCCGCATGCTAACAACTCTGTAGAGAATATTTGTCGAATCCGAGATACATGAAGCGTGTTCGGAACACAGGATATCACGGTGAGCGAATCTATGTAAAATACATGTCTCTTGGGTAGAATACGCTCCATGAGCTTTTTCTGGGAAACCTGCCTCATTTTTGATACTGGCTTTTGAAAATATCTGCAAAATCAGTGAAAATGCTTCAAAGTGTCAATATGGCTATTAGGGTGGATAAAAGTTCGGTAATCCGCATGCTAACAACTCTGTAGTGAATATTTTTCGAATTCGTGATGCATGTAGCTTTTTCGGAACCCGGAATTTCACGATGATGGGTTCTATGTAAATTATATGTCTATTGGGTAGAACACGCTCCAACAGATTTTCCTTTGAAAACTGCCTGATTTTTGAAACTACTATTAGGAAAAAGCTGCGAACTCAGAGTTAAGGTTTCTAGGTGTAAATATGCCTTGTATGGCGGATGAAAGTTCTGTAATACACATGTACACAACTCATTAAAAATGTTTGTCAAATCCGTGATGTATGTAGCGTGTTCGGAACACGGACTGTCACGGTGAGGGAAACTATGTAAATTACATATCTATTGGTTAGAACACGCTCCAGGAGCATTTTACTGAAATATCTGCCTCAGTTTGGAAACTGGTGTTTTGAATATGATGCGAAATCTGAGTAAATGCTTTAAGGTTACAATATGTCTTCAATGGGTTATTAAAGATGTGTAATTCACATGCTAAGATCTCAGCAGTGAATATTTGTTGAATCCGTGCTGCATGTACCGTTTTCGGAACACGGAATTTTACGGTGACGGTATCCATGAAAATGAAATGTCTATTGGATAGAACATGCACCAAGAGAATTTTTCTGTGAAAACTGCCTGATTTTCATAACTGACGTTAGGAAAACCGGCGAAATCTAATTAAATATTTCTAGGTTTAAATATGCCTTGTAATGTGGTTGAAAAATCGGTAATCAACATGCTCACAGTCATTAATTAATGTTTGTCGAATCCGTGATGAATGTAACGTTTTCAGAACACGGAATGTCTCGGTGAGTGAAACTCTGAAAATAAGAATTCTACTGGATAGAACTCGCTTGAATTGAATGTTTCTGCAAAAATTTCATGACTTTCGAATCTGGATGTTAGGAAAAACCTGCGAAATCAGAATAACTACTTCTAGGTGTAAATATGCCTTGTATGGTGGATGAAAGTTCGGTAATCCACATGCTCACACCCATTAAATAATGTTAGTCGAATTCGTGATGCATATAACGTGTTCGGAATACGGAATGTCATAGTGAAGGAAACAATGTAAGTTACATGTGTATTGGGTAGAATTCGCTTGAAGAGAATTTTTCTGAGTAATGTGCCTCATTTTCAAAACTGCCATTAGAAGAACCCTGTGAAATCTGAGAAAATGCTTCTAAGTGTCAATATGCCTTCAATGGTGAATGAAAGTCCGGTAATCCACATGTTAATAGCAGTGTAGTAATTAGTTTTTAAACCTTCATTCATGTAGCGCTTTTGGAAAACGTAATTTCACGGTAATTAAACTATGTAAATTAGAATTCTATTGAGTAGAATGAGCTAGAAGAGAATTTTTCTGCGATAATTGCATGATTATCGATTCTGAAGTTTGGAAAAATCTGCAAAACGAGAGTAAATATTTGTAGGTGTAAATGTGCCTTTATTTTGCAGGAAAGTTTGGTAATCCACATTTTCACAACATATTAAAGTATCTTTTTCTAATCCGTGGAGCATGTACCGTGTTCAGAACGTGGAATTTCACGGTGATTGAAACAATTTAAATGACTTCTCTATTGGGTAGAACTCGCTCCGAGAGAGTTTTCTGCGAAAACATCGTCATTTTTGAAACTGGCGTTTGTAAATCGCTGCAAAATATGAGAAAATACTTCTAAGAACCAATATTCAATGTATTGTGATGAAAGTTCGGTAATCCACATGCTAACAAATTTGTAGTGAATATTTGTCGAATCCTATATGCACGTAGAGTGTTCGGAACACGGAATTTCACGGCCAGGGAATTTATGTAAATTACATTTCTCTTGGTTATAAATCACTCCAAGTGATTTCTCCTGAGAAAAATGCCTGATTTTTGAAACTGATATTAGGAAAAGCCTGCGAACTCAGATTACTAGATTCTCGGTGTAAATCTGCCTTGTATGGTGGATGAAAGTTTGGTAATCCGCATGCTAACAACTCTGTAGTGATTATTTGTCGAATCCGAGATACGTGAAGCGTGTTAAGAACACAGGATATCACGGTGAGTGAATCTATGTAAAATACATGTCTCTTGGTTAGAATGCGCTCCAAGAGGTTTTTCTGGGAAATATGCCTCATTTTTGAAACTGGCTTTTGAAAATATCTGCAAAATCAGTGAAAATGCTTCAAAGTGTCAATATGCCTTGTATTGTGATGCAAGATCCTAAAAACACATGCAAACAAATCTGTGGAGAATATTTGTAGAAAGCATTATGCATGAAGCCTGATGGTTTCACGGAAAATGCCGGCAATGGAATCTATGTAAATTACACGCCTATTGGTTAGAATTCGCTCCTAAAATTTTTTCCTGGGAAATCGGCATGATTTTCGAGACTGGCATTAGGAAAAAGCTGCAAATTCAGAGTTAATGTTTCTAGGTGTATATATGCCATTTATGGTGGATGAAACTTCTGTAATCTACATGTTCACAACTCATTCAAAAAAGTTTGTTGAAACCTTGATGCATGGAGCGTGTTCGGAAAATGGAATGTCACTGTGAGTGAAACTATGTAAATTACATTTCTATAGGGAATTACTTGCTCCCCGAGAATTTTACTGCAAATCTGCCTCCTTTACACAACTGGCATTAGGAAAAACTTTCGAAATTTGGGAAAATGCTTCAAAGTGTCAACATGGCATTTATGGTGGATGAAAGTTCGGTAATCCTTATGCTAACAACTCTGTAGTGAATATTTTTCAAATCCGTGATGCATGTAGCTTTTTTGGAACCCGAAATTTCACGATGATGGGTTCTATGTAAATTATATGTCTATTGGGTACAAATCGCTCCAAGAGGATTTTTCTGTGGAAAATGAATGATTTTAGACACTGACATTAGGAGAAAACTACTAAACCAGAATAAAATTTCTATGTATAAATATGCACTGTAAGGTGGATTAAAGTTCGTTAATACTCATGTTCACAACTCATTAAAGAAGGTTTTTTGAATCCGTGGTGCATGTAATGTGTTCAGAACACGGAATGTCACGGTGAATGAACCTAGGTAAGTTACATATCTTTTGGGTAGAACTGGCTCCAAGAGAATTTTTCTGCCAAATCTGCCTCATTTTCAAAACTGGCATTAAAACTAACCTGTGAAATCTGAGAAAATTCTTCAAAGTGTCCGTAAGCCTTGTGTGGTGGATGAAAGTGCTGTAATCCACTTGCTAACAACTCTGTAGTGAATATTTGACACATCCAAGATGCATGTAGCGTGTTCGGAACACGGAATTTCACGGTGAGCGAATCCTTGTAAATTACATGTCTATTGGTTAGAACCCGCTCCAAGAGGTTTTGCCGTGAAATCTGCTTCATTTTCGAAACTGGCATTTCTAAAGCTCTGTGAAATCAGAGAAAAAGGTTCTAAGCATCAATATGCCTACTACTGTGATGAAAGTCCTGTAATCCACATGCAAACAACACGGTAGTGTATTTTTGTCGAATATTTTCTGCATGTATTGTGTTGGATACACGTAATTTCACAGAGGGAGGATCTATGTAATTTACATATCTATTGGGTAGAACACGCTCCAAAAGTTTTTTCCTTTGAAAATTGCCTGATTGTCGAAACTGCTATTAGGAAAAAGCTGCGAACTCAGAGTTAATGTATCTAGGTTTAAATATGCCTTGTATGGTGGATGAAAGTTCTGTAATACACATGTACACAACGCATTAAGAATGTTTGTCAAATCCGTGATGTATGTAGCGTGTTCGGAACACGGACTGTCACGGTGAGGGAAACCATGTAAATTACATATCTATTGGTTAGAACATGCTCCAGGAGCATTTTAGTGAAAAATCTGCCTCAGTTTGGAAACTGGTGTTTTGAAAACGCTGCAAAATCGGAGTAAATGCTTTAAGGGGACAATATGTCTTCAATGGGTTATTAAAGATGTGTAATTCACATGCTAAGAACTCAGCAGTGAATATTTGTTAAATCCGTGGTGCATGTACAGTTTTCGGAACACAGAATGTTTCGGTGATGGTATCCATGAAAATGAAATGTCTATTGGATAGAACATGCACCAAGAGAATTTTTCTGCGAAATCTGCCTGATTTTCATAACTGACGTTAGGAAAACCGGCGAAATATTAGTAAATATTTCTAGGTGTAAATATGCCTTGTATTGTGGTTGAAAAATCGGTAATCAACATGCTCAAAGTCATTAATTAATGTTTGTCGAAGCCGTGATGAATGTAACGTTTTCAGAACACGGAATGTCTCGGTGAGTGAAACTCTGAAAGTAAGAATTCTACTGGATAGAACTCGCTTGAATTGAATGTTTCTGCGAAAATTTCATGATTTTCGAAACTGGATGTTAGGAAAAATCTGCAAAATCAGAATAATTACATCTAGGTGTAAATATGCCTTGTATGGTTGATGATAGTTCGGTAATCCACATGCTCACACCCATTAAACAATGTTTGTCGAATTCGTGATGCATGTAACGTGTTCGGAATACGGAATGTCATAGTGAAGTGAACAATGTAAGTTACATGTGTATTGGTTAGAACTCGCTTGAAGAGAATTTTTCTGCGAAATGTGCCTCATTTTCAAAACTGCCATTAGGAGAACCCTGTGAAATCTGAGAAAATGCTTCTAAGTGTCAATATGCCTCGAATGGTGAATGAAAGTCCGGTAATCCACATGTTAATAACACTGTAGTAATTGGTTTTAAACCATCATTCATGTAGTGCTTTTGGAAAATGGAATTTCACGGTAATGAAACTATGTAAATTACAATTCTATTGAGTAGAATGAGCTAGAAGAGAATTTTTCTGCGATAATTGCATGATTATCGATTCTGAAGTTTGGAAAAAGCTGCAAAACGAGAGTAAATATTTGTACGTGTAAATGTGCCTTTATGTTGCAGGAAAGTTCGGTAATCCACATTTTCACAACATATTAAAGAATCTTTTTCTAATCCGTGTTGCATGTACCCTGTTCAGAACGAGGAATTTCACGGTGATTGAAACAATGTAAATGACTTCTCTATTGGGTAGAACTCGCTCCGAGAGAGTTTTTCTGCGAAAACTTCGTCTTTTTTTAACCTGGCGTTTGGAAAAAGTTGCAAAATCTGAGAAAATACTTCTAAGGATCGATATTCAAAGTATTGTGATGAAAGTTTGGTAATCCAAATGCTAACAAATTTGTAGTGAATATTTGTCGAATCTTTATGCATGTAGCATGTTTGGAACAAAGAATTTAACGGCAAGGGAATTTATGTAAATTACAATTCTCTTGGTTAGAAATCACTCCAAGAGGTTTTTCCTCAGAAATAGGCCTGAATTTTGAAACTGACGTTAGGAAAACCCTGCGAACTCAGATTACTAGATTCTCGGTGTAAATCTACCTTGTATGGTGGATGAAAGTTCGGTAATCCGCATGCTAACAACTCTGTAGAGAATATTTGTCGAATCCGAGATACGTGAAGCGTGTTCGGAACACAGGATATCACGGTGAGCGAATCTATGTAAAATACATGTCTCTTGGGTAGAATACGCTCCATGAGCTTTTTCTGGGAAACCTGCCTCATTTTTGATACTGGCTTTTGAAAATATCTGCAAAATCAGTGAAAATGCTTCAAAGTGTCAATATGGCTATTAGGGTGGATAAAAGTTCGGTAATCCGCATGCTAACAACTCTGTAGTGAATATTTTTCGAATTCGTGATGCATGTAGCTTTTTCGGAACCCGGAATTTCACGATGATGGGTTCTATGTAAATTATATGTCTATTGGGTAGAACACGCTCCAACAGATTTTCCTTTGAAAACTGCCTGATTTTTGAAACTACTATTAGGAAAAAGCTGCGAACTCAGAGTTAAGGTTTCTAGGTGTAAATATGCCTTGTATGGCGGATGAAAGTTCTGTAATACACATGTACACAACTCATTAAAAATGTTTGTCAAATCCGTGATGTATGTAGCGTGTTCGGAACACGGACTGTCACGGTGAGGGAAACTATGTAAATTACATATCTATTGGTTAGAACACGCTCCAGGAGCATTTTACTGAAATATCTGCCTCAGTTTGGAAACTGGTGTTTTGAATATGATGCGAAATCTGAGTAAATGCTTTAAGGTTACAATATGTCTTCAATGGGTTATTAAAGATGTGTAATTCACATGCTAAGATCTCAGCAGTGAATATTTGTTGAATCCGTGCTGCATGTACCGTTTTCGGAACACGGAATTTTACGGTGACGGTATCCATGAAAATGAAATGTCTATTGGATAGAACATGCACCAAGAGAATTTTTCTGTGAAAACTGCCTGATTTTCATAACTGACGTTAGGAAAACCGGCGAAATCTAATTAAATATTTCTAGGTTTAAATATGCCTTGTAATGTGGTTGAAAAATCGGTAATCAACATGCTCACAGTCATTAATTAATGTTTGTCGAATCCGTGATGAATGTAACGTTTTCAGAACACGGAATGTCTCGGTGAGTGAAACTCTGAAAATAAGAATTCTACTGGATAGAACTCGCTTGAATTGAATGTTTCTGCAAAAATTTCATGACTTTCGAATCTGGATGTTAGGAAAAACCTGCGAAATCAGAATAACTACTTCTAGGTGTAAATATGCCTTGTATGGTGGATGAAAGTTCGGTAATCCACATGCTCACACCCATTAAATAATGTTAGTCGAATTCGTGATGCATATAACGTGTTCGGAATACGGAATGTCATAGTGAAGGAAACAATGTAAGTTACATGTGTATTGGGTAGAATTCGCTTGAAGAGAATTTTTCTGAGTAATGTGCCTCATTTTCAAAACTGCCATTAGAAGAACCCTGTGAAATCTGAGAAAATGCTTCTAAGTGTCAATATGCCTTCAATGGTGAATGAAAGTCCGGTAATCCACATGTTAATAGCAGTGTAGTAATTAGTTTTTAAACCTTCATTCATGTAGCGCTTTTGGAAAACGTAATTTCACGGTAATTAAACTATGTAAATTAGAATTCTATTGAGTAGAATGAGCTAGAAGAGAATTTTTCTGCGATAATTGCATGATTATCGATTCTGAAGTTTGGAAAAATCTGCAAAACGAGAGTAAATATTTGTAGGTGTAAATGTGCCTTTATTTTGCAGGAAAGTTCGGTAATCCACATTTTCACAACATATTAAAGTATCTTTTTCTAATCCGTGGAGCATGTACCGTGTTCAGAACGTGGAATTTCACGGTGATTGAAACAATTTAAATGACTTCTCTATTGGGTAGAACTCGCTCCGAGAGAGTTTTCTGCGAAAACATCGTCATTTTTGAAACTGGCGTTTGTAAATCGCTGCAAAATATGAGAAAATACTTCTAAGAACCAATATTCAATGTATTGTGATGAAAGTTCGGTAATCCACATGCTAACAAATTTGTAGTGAATATTTGTCGAATCCTATATGCACGTAGAGTGTTCGGAACACGGAATTTCACGGCCAGGGAATTTATGTAAATTACATTTCTCTTGGTTATAAATCACTCCAAGTGATTTCTCCTGAGAAAAATGCCTGATTTTTGAAACTGATATTAGGAAAAGCCTGCGAACTCAGATTACTAGATTCTCGGTGTAAATCTGCCTTGTATGGTGGATGAAAGTTTGGTAATCCGCATGCTAACAACTCTGTAGTGATTATTTGTCGAATCCGAGATACGTGAAGCGTGTTAAGAACACAGGATATCACGGTGAGTGAATCTATGTAAAATACATGTCTCTTGGTTAGAATGCGCTCCAAGAGGTTTTTCTGGGAAATATGCCTCATTTTTGAAACTGGCTTTTGAAAATATCTGCAAAATCAGTGAAAATGCTTCAAAGTGTCAATATGCCTTGTATTGTGATGCAAGATCCTAAAAACACATGCAAACAAATCTGTGGAGAATATTTGTAGAAAGCATTATGCATGAAGCCTGATGGTTTCACGGAAAATGCCGGCAATGGAATCTATGTAAATTACACGCCTATTGGTTAGAATTCGCTCCTAAAATTTTTTCCTGGGAAATCGGCATGATTTTCGAGACTGGCATTAGGAAAAAGCTGCAAATTCAGAGTTAATATTTCTAGGTGTATATATGCCATTTATGGTGGATGAAAGTTCTGTAATCTACATGTTCACAACTCATTCAAAAAAGTTTGTTGAAACCTTGATGCATGGAGCGTGTTCGGAAAATGGAATGTCACTGTGAGTGAAACTATGTAAATTACATTTCTATAGGGAATTACTTACTCCCCGAGAATTTTACTGCAAATCTGCCTCCTTTACACAACTGGCATTAGGAAAAACTTTCGAAATTTGGGAAAATGCTTCAAAGTGTCAACATGGCATTTATGGTGGATGAAAGTTCGGTAATCCTTATGCTAACAACTCTGTAGTGAATATTTTTCAAATCCGTGATGCATGTAGCTTTTTTGGAACCCGGAATTTCACGATGATGGGTTCTATGTAAATTATATGTCTATTGGGTACAACTCGCTCCAAGAGCATTTTTCTGTGGAAACTGCATGATTTTAGAGTCTGACATTAGGAGAAAACTAATAAACCAGAATAAAATTTCTATGTATAAATATGCACTGTAAGGTGGATTAAAGTTCGTTAATACACATGTTCACAACTCATTAAAGAAGGTTTTTTGAATCCGTGGTGCATGTAACATGTTCAGATCACGGAATGTCATGGTGAATGAAACTAGGTAAGTTACCTATCTTTTGGGTAGAACTGGCTCCAAGAGCATTTTTCTGCCAAATCTGCCTCATTTTCAATAGTGGCATTAAAACTAACCTGTGAAATCTGAGAAAATTCTTCAAAGTGTCAGTAAGCCTTGTATGGTGTATGAAAGTGCTGTAATCCACTTGCTAACAACTCTGTAGTGAATATTTGTCGCATCCGAGATGCATGCAGCGTGTTCGGATCATGGAATTTCACGGTGAGCGAATCCATGTAAATTACATATCTATGGGTTAGAACGCGCTCCAAGGCATTTTTGCCGTGAAATCTGCCTCATTTTCGAAACTGGCGTTTCGAAAGCTAAGTGAAATCGGAGAAAAAGCTTCTAAGCTTCAATATGCCTACTACTGTGATGAATGTCCTGTAATCCACATGCAAACAACACGGAAGTGTATTTTTGTCGAATCTTACCTGCATGTAGCGTGTTCGAAACACGTAATTTCACAGCGGGAGAATCTATGTAATTTACATATCTATTGGGTAGAACACGCTCCAACAGTTTTTTCCTTTGAAAATTGCCTGATTGTCGAAACTGCTATTAGGAAAAAGCTGCGAACTCAGAGTTAATGTTTCTAGGTGTAAATATGCCTTGTATGGTGGATGAAAGTTCTGTAATACACATGTACACAACGCATTAAGAATGTTTGTCAAATCCGTGATGTATGTAGCGTGTTCGGAACACGGACTGTCACGGTGAGGGAAACCATGTAAATTACATATCTATTGGTTAGAACATGCTCCAGGAGCATTTTAGTGAAAAATCTGCCTCAGTTTGGAAACTGGTGTTTTGAAAACGCTGCAAAATCGGAGTAAATGCTTTAAGGGGACAATATGTCTTCAATGGGTTATTAAAGATGTGTAATTCACATGCTAAGAACTCAGCAGTGAATATTTGTTAAATCCGTGGTGCATGTACAGTTTTCGGAACACAGAATGTTTCGGTGATGGTATCCATGAAAATGAAATGTCTATTGGATAGAACATGCACCAAGAGAATTTTTCTGCGAAATCTGCCTGATTTTCATAACTGACGTTAGGAAAACCGGCGAAATATTAGTAAATATTTCTAGGTGTAAATATGCCTTGTATTGTGGTTGAAAAATCGGTAATCAACATGCTCAAAGTCATTAATTAATGTTTGTCGAAGCCGTGATGAATGTAACGTTTTCAGAACACGGAATGTCTCGGTGAGTGAAACTCTGAAAGTAAGAATTCTACTGGATAGAACTCGCTTGAATTGAATGTTTCTGCGAAAATTTCATGATTTTCGAAACTGGATGTTAGGAAAAATCTGCAAAATCAGAATAATTACATCTAGGTGTAAATATGCCTTGTATGGTTGATGATAGTTCGGTAATCCACATGCTCACACCCATTAAACAATGTTTGTCGAATTCGTGATGCATGTAACGTGTTCGGAATACGGAATGTCATAGTGAAGTGAACAATGTAAGTTACATGTGTATTGGTTAGAACTCGCTTGAAGAGAATTTTTCTGCGAAATGTGCCTCATTTTCAAAACTGCCATTAGGAGAACCCTGTGAAATCTGAGAAAATGCTTCTAAGTGTCAATATGCCTCGAATGGTGAATGAAAGTCCGGTAATCCACATGTTAATAACACTGTAGTAATTGGTTTTAAACCATCATTCATGTAGTGCTTTTGGAAAACGGAATTTCACGGTAATGAAACTATGTAAATTACAATTCTATTGAGTAGAATGAGCTAGAAGAGAATTTTTCTGCGATAATTGCATGATTATCGATTCTGAAGTTTGGAAAAAGCTGCAAAACGAGAGTAAATATTTGTACGTGTAAATGTGCCTTTATGTTGCAGGAAAGTTCGGTAATCCACATTTTCACAACATATTAAAGAATCTTTTTCTAATCCGTGTTGCATGTACCCTGTTCAGAACGAGGAATTTCACGGTGATTGAAACAATGTAAATGACTTCTCTATTGGGTAGAACTCGCTCCGAGAGGGTTTTTCGGCGAAATCTTCATCATTTTTGAAACTGACGTTTGGAAAACGCTGCATAATCTGTGTAAATATTTCTAAGGATCGATATTCAATGTATTGTGATGAAAGTTCGGTAATCCACTTGCTAAAAAATTTGTAGTGAATATTTGTCGAATCCTATATGCACGTAGAATGTTTGGAACACGGAATTTAACGGCCAGGGAATTTATGAAAATTACATTTCTCTTGGTTAGAAAACACTCCAAGAGATTTTTCCTGAGAAATAGGCCTGAATTTTGAAACTGACGTTAGGAAAACCCTGCGAACTCAGATTACTAGATTCTCGGTGTAAATCTACCTTGTATGGTGGATGAAAGTTCGGTAATCCGCATGCTAACAACTCTGTAGAGAATATTTGTCGAATCCGAGATACGTGAAGCGTGTTCGGAACACAGGATATCACGGTGAGCGAATCTATGTAAAATACATGTCTCTTGGGTAGAATACGCTCCATGAGCTTTTTCTGGGAAACCTGCCTCATTTTTGATACTGGCTTTTGAAAATATCTGCAAAATCAGTGAAAATGCTTCAAAGTGTCAATATGGCTATTAGGGTGGATAAAAGTTCGGTAATCCGCATGCTAACAACTCTGTAGTGAATATTTTTCGAATTCGTGATGCATGTAGCTTTTTCGGAACCCGGAATTTCACGACGATGGGTTCTATGTAAATTATATGTCTATTGGGTAGAACACGCTCCAACAGATTTTCCTTTGAAAACTGCCTGATTTTTGAAACTACTATTAGGAAAAAGCTGCGAACTCAGAGTTAAGGTTTCTAGGTGTAAATATGCCTTGTATGGCGGATGAAAGTTCTGTAATACACATGTACACAACTCATTAAAAATGTTTGTCAAATCCGTGATGTATGTAGCGTGTTCAGAACACGGACTGTCACGGTGAGGGAAACTATGTAAATTACATATCTATTGGTTAGAACACGCTCCAGGAGCATTTTACTGAAATATCTGCCTCAGTTTGGAAACTGGTGTTTTGAATATGATGCGAAATCTGAGTAAATGCTTTAAGGTTACAATATGTCTTCAATGGGTTATTAAAGATGTGTAATTCACATGCTAAGATCTCAGCAGTGAATATTTGTTGAATCCGTGCTGCATGTACCGTTTTCGGAACACGGAATTTTACGGTGACGGTATCCATGAAAATGAAATGTCTATTGGATAGAACATGCACCAAGAGAATTTTTCTGTGAAAACTGCCTGATTTTCATAACTGACGTTAGGAAAACCGGCGAAATCTAATTAAATATTTCTAGGTTTAAATATGCCTTGTAATGTGGTTGAAAAATCGGTAATCAACATGCTCACAGTCATTAATTAATGTTTGTCGAATCCGTGATGAATGTAACGTTTTCAGAACACGGAATGTCTCGGTGAGTGAAACTCTGAAAATAAGAATTCTACTGGATAGAACTCGCTTGAATTGAATGTTTCTGCAAAAATTTCATGACTTTCGAATCTGGATGTTAGGAAAAACCTGCGAAATCAGAATAACTACTTCTAGGTGTAAATATGCCTTGTATGGTGGATGAAAGTTCGGTAATCCACATGCTCACACCCATTAAATAATGTTAGTCGAATTCGTGATGCATATAACGTGTTCGGAATACGGAATGTCATAGTGAAGGAAACAATGTAAGTTACATGTGTATTGGGTAGAATTCGCTTGAAGAGAATTTTTCTGAGTAATGTGCCTCATTTTCAAAACTGCCATTAGAAGAACCCTGTGAAATCTGAGAAAATGCTTCTAAGTGTCAATATGCCTTCAATGGTGAATGAAAGTCCGGTAATCCACATGTTAATAGCAGTGTAGTAATTAGTTTTTAAACCTTCATTCATGTAGCGCTTTTGGAAAACGTAATTTCACGGTAATTAAACTATGTAAATTAGAATTCTATTGAGTAGAATGAGCTAGAAGAGAATTTTTCTGCGATAATTGCATGATTATCGATTCTGAAGTTTGGAAAAATCTGCAAAACGAGAGTAAATATTTGTAGGTGTAAATGTGCCTTTATTTTGCAGGAAAGTTCGGTAATCCACATTTTCACAACATATTAAAGTATCTTTTTCTAATCCGTGGAGCATGTACCGTGTTCAGAATGTGGAATTTCACGGTGATTGAAACAATTTAAATGACTTCTCTATTGGGTAGAACTCGCTCCGAGAGAGTTTTCTGCGAAAACATCGTCATTTTTGAAACTGGCGTTTGTAAATCGCTGCAAAATATGAGAAAATACTTCTAAGAACCAATATTCAATGTATTGTGATGAAAGTTCGGTAATCCACATGCTAACAAATTTGTAGTGAATATTTGTCGAATCCTATATGCACGTAGAGTGTTCGGAACACGGAATTTCACGGCCAGGGAATTTATGTAAATTACATTTCTCTTGGTTATAAATCACTCCAAGTGATTTCTCCTGAGAAAAATGCCTGATTTTTGAAACTGATATTAGGAAAAGCCTGCGAACTCAGATTACTAGATTCTCGGTGTAAATCTGCCTTGTATGGTGGATGAAAGTTTGGTAATCCGCATGCTAACAACTCTGTAGTGATTATTTGTCGAATCCGAGATACGTGAAGCGTGTTAAGAACACAGGATATCACGGTGAGTGAATCTATGTAAAATACATGTCTCTTGGTTAGAATGCGCTCCAAGAGGTTTTTCTGGGAAATATGCCTCATTTTTGAAACTGGCTTTTGAAAATATCTGCAAAATCAGTGAAAATGCTTCAAAGTGTCAATATGCCTTGTATTGTGATGCAAGATCCTAAAAACACATGCAAACAAATCTGTGGAGAATATTTGTAGAAAGCATTATGCATGAAGCCTGATGGTTTCACGGAAAATGCCGGCAATGGAATCTATGTAAATTACACGCCTATTGGTTAGAATTCGCTCCTAAAATTTTTTCCTGGGAAATCGGCATGATTTTCGAGACTGGCATTAGGAAAAAGCTGCAAATTCAGAGTTAATGTTTCTAGGTGTATATATGCCATTTATGGTGGATGAAAGTTCTGTAATCTACATGTTCACAACTCATTCAAAAAAGTTTGTTGAAACCTTGATGCATGGAGCGTGTTCGGAAAATGGAATGTCACTGTGAGTGAAACTATGTAAATTACATTTCTATAGGGAATTACTTGCTCCCCGAGAATTTTACTGCAAATCTGCCTCCTTTACACAACTGGCATTAGGAAAAACTTTCGAAATTTGGGAAAATGCTTCAAAGTGTCAACATGGCATTTATGGTGGATGAAAGTTCGGTAATCCTTATGCTAACAACTCTGTAGTGAATATTTTTCAAATCCGTGATGCATGTAGCTTTTTTGGAACCCGAAATTTCACGATGATGGGTTCTATGTAAATTATATGTCTATTGGGTACAAATCGCTCCAAGAGGATTTTTCTGTGGAAAATGAATGATTTTAGACACTGACATTAGGAGAAAACTACTAAACCAGAATAAAATTTCTATGTATAAATATGCACTGTAAGGTGGATTAAAGTTCGCTAATACACATGTTCACAACTCATTAAAGAAGGTTTTTTGAATCCGTGGTGCATGTAATGTGTTCAGAACACGGAATGTCACGGTGAATGAACCTAGGTAAGTTACATATCTTTTGGGTAGAACTGGCTCCAAGAGAATTTTTCTGCCAAATCTGCCTCATTTTCAAAACTGGCATTAAAACTAACCTGTGAAATCTGAGAAAATTCTTCAAAGTGTCCGTAAGCCTTGTGTGGTGGATGAAAGTGCTGTAATCCACTTGCTAACAACTCTGTAGTGAATATTTGACACATCCAAGATGCATGTAGCGTGTTCGGAACACGGAATTTCACGGTGAGCGAATCCTTGTAAATTACATGTCTATTGGTTAGAACCCGCTCCAAGAGGTTTTGCCGTGAAATCTGCTTCATTTTCGAAACTGGCATTTCTAAAGCTCTGTGAAATCAGAGAAAAAGGTTCTAAGCATCAATATGCCTACTACTGTGATGAAAGTCCTGTAATCCACATGCAAACAACACGGTAGTGTATTTTTGTCGAATATTTTCTGCATGTATTGTGTTGGATACACGTAATTTCACAGAGGGAGGATCTATGTAATTTACATATCTATTGGGTAGAACACGCTCCAAAAGTTTTTTCCTTTGAAAATTGCCTGATTGTCGAAACTGCTATTAGGAAAAAGCTGCGAACTCAGAGTTAATGTTTCTAGGTGTAAATATGCCTTGTATGGTGGATGAAAGTTCTGTAATACACATGTACACAACGCATTAAGAATGTTTGTCAAATCCGTGATGTATGTAGCGTGTTCGGAACACGGACTGTCACGGTGAGGGAAACCATGTAAATTACATATCTATTGGTTAGAACATGCTCCAGGAGCATTTTAGTGAAAAATCTGCCTCAGTTTGGAAACTGGTGTTTTGAAAACGCTGCAAAATCGGAGTAAATGCTTTAAGGGGACAATATGTCTTCAATGGGTTATTAAAGATGTGTAATTCACATGCTAAGAACTCAGCAGTGAATATTTGTTAAATCCGTGGTGCATGTACAGTTTTCGGAACACAGAATGTTTCGGTGATGGTATCCATGAAAATGAAATGTCTATTGGATAGAACATGCACCAAGAGAATTTTTCTGCGAAATCTGCCTGATTTTCATAACTGACGTTAGGAAAACCGGCGAAATATTAGTAAATATTTCTAGGTGTAAATATGCCTTGTATTGTGGTTGAAAAATCGGTAATCAACATGCTCAAAGTCATTAATTAATGTTTGTCAAAGCCGTGATGAATGTAACGTTTTCAGAACACGGAATGTCTCGGTGAGTGAAACTCTGAAAGTAAGAATTCTACTGGATAGAACTCGCTTGAATTGAATGTTTCTGCGAAAATTTCATGATTTTCGAAACTGGATGTTAGGAAAAATCTGCAAAATCAGAATAATTACATCTAGGTGTAAATATGCCTTGTATGGTTGATGATAGTTCGGTAATCCACATGCTCACACCCATTAAACAATGTTTGTCGAATTCGTGATGCATGTAACGTGTTCGGAATACGGAATGTCATAGTGAAGTGAACAATGTAAGTTACATGTGTATTGGTTAGAACTCGCTTGAAGAGAATTTTTCTGCGAAATGTGCCTCATTTTCAAAACTGCCATTAGGAGAACCCTGTGAAATCTGAGAAAATGCTTCTAAGTGTCAATATGCCTCGAATGGTGAATGAAAGTCCGGTAATCCACATGTTAATAACACTGTAGTAATTGGTTTTAAACCATCATTCATGTAGTGCTTTTGGAAAATGGAATTTCACGGTAATGAAACTATGTAAATTACAATTCTATTGAGTAGAATGAGCTAGAAGAGAATTTTTCTGCGATAATTGCATGATTATCGATTCTGAAGTTTGGAAAAAGCTGCAAAACGAGAGTAAATATTTGTACGTGTAAATGTGCCTTTATGTTGCAGGAAAGTTCGGTAATCCACATTTTCACAACATATTAAAGAATCTTTTTCTAATCCGTGTTGCATGTACCCTGTTCAGAACGAGGAATTTCACGGTGATTGAAACAATGTAAATGACTTCTCTATTGGGTAGAACTCGCTCCGAGAGAGTTTTTCTGCGAAAACTTCGTCTTTTTTTAACCTGGCGTTTGGAAAAAGTTGCAAAATCTGAGAAAATACTTCTAAGGATCGATATTCAAAGTATTGTGATGAAAGTTTGGTAATCCAAATGCTAACAAATTTGTAGTGAATATTTGTCGAATCTTTATGCATGTAGCATGTTTGGAACAAAGAATTTAACGGCAAGGGAATTTATGTAAATTACAATTCTCTTGGTTAGAAATCACTCCAAGAGGTTTTTCCTCAGAAATAGGCCTGATTTTTGAAACTGACGTTAGGAAAACACTGCGAACTCAGATTACTAGATTCTCGGTGTAAATCTGCCTTGTATGGTGGATGAAAGTTCGGTAATCCGCATGCTAACAACTCTGTAGTGAATATTTGTCTAATCCGAGATACGTGAAGCGTGTTCAGAACACAGGATATCACGGTGAGCGAATCTATGTAAAATACATGTCTCTTGGGTAGAATTCGCTCCAAGAGATTTTTCTGGGAGATCTGCCTCATTTTTGAAACTGGCTTTTGAAAATAGATGCAAAATCAGTGAAAATGCTTCAAAGTGTCAATATGCTTTGTATTGTGATACAAGATCGTAAAAACACATGCCAACAAATCTGTGGTGAATATTTGTAGAAAGCATTATGCATGTAGCCTGATCGTTTCACGGAAAATTCTGGCGATGCAATCTATGTAAATTACACGCCTATTGGTTAGAATTCGCTCCAAAAATTTTTTCCTGAGAAAACGGCCTTATTTTCGAGACTGGCATTAGGAAAAATCTGCAAATTTAGAGTTAATATTTCTAGGTATATATATGCCATTTATGGTGGGTGAAAGTTCTGTAATCTACATGTTCACAACTCATTCGAGAAAGTTTTTTGAAACCTTGATGCATGTAGCGTGTTCGGAAAAAGGAATGTCACTGTGAGGGAAACTATGTAAATTACATTTCTATTGGGAAGTACTCGCTCCACGAGAATTTTTCTGCGAATCTGCCTCCTTTTCAAAACTGGCATTAGGAAAACTTTCGAAATATGAGAAAATGCTTCAAAGTGTCAACATGGCTTTTATGGTGGATGAAAGCTCGGTAATCCTTATGCTAACAACTCTGTAGTGAATATTTGTCGAATCCGAGATGCATGTAGCTTTTTCGGAACACTGAACTTCACGATGACTTGTTCTATGTAAATTGCATGTCTATTGGGTAGAACTCGCTCCAAGAGGATTTTTCTGTGGAAACTGCATGATTTTAGAGTCTGACATTAGGAGAAAACTAATAAACCAGAATAAAATTTCTATGTATAAATATGCACTGTAAGGTGGATTAAAGTTCGTTAATACACATGTTCACAACTCATTAAAGAAGGTTTTTTGAATCCGTGGTGCATGTAACATGTTCAGATCACGGAATGTCATGGTGAATGAAACTAGGTAAGTTACCTATCTTTTGGGTAGAACTGGCTCCAAGAGCATTTTTCTGCCAAATCTGCCTCATTTTCAATAGTGGCATTAAAACTAACCTGTGAAATCTGAGAAAATTCTTCAAAGTGTCAGTAAGCCTTGTATGGTGTATGAAAGTGCTGTAATCCACTTGCTAACAACTCTGTAGTGAATATTTGTCGCATCCGAGATGCATGCAGCGTGTTCGGATCATGGAATTTCACGGTGAGCGAATCCATGTAAATTACATATCTATGGGTTAGAACGCGCTCCAAGGCATTTTTGCCGTGAAATCTGCCTCATTTTCGAAACTGGCGTTTCGAAAGCTAAGTGAAATCGGAGAAAAAGCTTCTAAGCTTCAATATGCCTACTACTGTGATGAATGTCCTGTAATCCACATGCAAACAACACGGAAGTGTATTTTTGTCGAATCTTACCTGCATGTAGCGTGTTCGAAACACGTAATTTCACAGCGGGAGAATCTATGTAATTTACATATCTATTGGGTAGAACACGCTCCAACAGTTTTTTCCTTTGAAAATTGCCTGATTGTCGAAACTGCTATTAGGAAAAAGCTGCGAACTCAGAGTTAATGTTTCTAGGTGTAAATATGCCTTGTATGGTGGATGAAAGTTCTGTAATACACATGTACACAACGCATTAAGAATGTTTGTCAAATCCGTGATGTATGTAGCGTGTTCGGAACACGGACTGTCACGGTGAGGGAAACCATGTAAATTACATATCTGTTGGTTAGAACATGCTCCAGGAGCATTTTAGTGAAAAATCTGCCTCAGTTTGGAAACTGGTGTTTTGAAAACGCTGCAAAATCGGAGTAAATGCTTTAAGGGGACAATATGTCTTCAATGGGTTATTAAAGATGTGTAATTCACATGCTAAGAACTCAGCAGTGAATATTTGTTAAATCCGTGGTGCATGTACAGTTTTCAGAACACAGAATGTTTCGGTGATGGTATCCATGAAAATGAAATGTCTATTGGATAGAACATGCACCAAGAGAATTTTTCTGCGAAATCTGCCTGATTTTCATAACTGACGTTAGGAAAACCGGCGAAATATTAGTAAATATTTCTAGGTGTAAATATGCCTTGTATTGTGGTTGAAAAATCGGTAATCAACATGCTCAAAGTCATTAATTAATGTTTGTCGAAGCCGTGATGAATGTAACGTTTTCAGAACACGGAATGTCTCGGTGAGTGAAACTCTGAAAGTAAGAATTCTACTGGATAGAACTCGCTTGAATTGAATGTTTCTGCGAAAATTTCATGATTTTCGAAACTGGATGTTAGGAAAAATCTGCAAAATCAGAATAATTACATCTAGGTGTAAATATGCCTTGTATGGTTGATGATAGTTCGGTAATCCACATGCTCACACCCATTAAACAATGTTTGTCGAATTCGTGATGCATGTAACGTGTTCGGAATACGGAATGTCATAGTGAAGTGAACAATGTAAGTTACATGTGTATTGGTTAGAACTCGCTTGAAGAGAATTTTTCTGCGAAATGTGCCTCATTTTCAAAACTGCCATTAGGAGAACCCTGTGAAATCTGAGAAAATGCTTCTAAGTGTCAATATGCCTCGAATGGTGAATGAAAGTCCGGTAATCCACATGTTAATAACACTGTAGTAATTGGTTTTAAACCATCATTCATGTAGTGCTTTTGGAAAACGGAATTTCACGGTAATGAAACTATGTAAATTACAATTCTATTGAGTAGAATGAGCTAGAAGAGAATTTTTCTGCGATAATTGCATGATTATCGATTCTGAAGTTTGGAAAAAGCTGCAAAACGAGAGTAAATATTTGTACGTGTAAATGTGCCTTTATGTTGCAGGAAAGTTCGGTAATCCACATTTTCACAACATATTAAAGAATCTTTTTCTAATCCGTGTTGCATGTACCCTGTTCAGAACGAGGAATTTCACGGTGATTGAAGCAATGTAAATGACTTCTCTATTGGGTAGAACTCGCTCCGAGAGAGTTTTTCTGCGAAAACTTCGTCTTTTTTTAACCTGGCGTTTGGAAAAAGTTGCAAAATCTGAGAAAATACTTCTAAGGATCGATATTCAAAGTATTGTGATGAAAGTTTGGTTATCCAAATGCTAACAAATTTGTAGTGAATATTTGTCGAATCTTTATGCATGTAGCATGTTTGGAACAAAGAATTTAACGGCAAGGGAATTTATGTAAATTACAATTCTCTTGGTTAGAAATCACTCCAAGAGGTTTTTCCTCAGAAATAGGCCTGATTTTTGAAACTGACGTTAGGAAAACACTGCGAACTCAGATTACTAGATTCTCGGTGTAAATCTGCCTTGTATGGTGGATGAAAGTTCGGTAATCCGCATGCTAACAACTCTGTAGTGAATATTTGTCTAATCCGAGATACGTGAAGCGTGTTCAGAACACAGGATATCACGGTGAGCGAATCTATGTAAAATACATGTCTCTTGGGTAGAATTCGCTCCAAGAGATTTTTCTGGGAGATCTGCCTCATTTTTGAAACTGGCTTTTGAAAATAGATGCAAAATCAGTGAAAATGCTTCAAAGTGTCAATATGCTTTGTATTGTGATACAAGATCGTAAAAACACATGCCAACAAATCTGTGGTGAATATTTGTAGAAAGCATTATGCATGTAGCCTGATCGTTTCACGGAAAATTCTGGCGATGCAATCTATGTAAATTACACGCCTATTGGTTAGAATTCGCTCCAAAAATTTTTTCCTGAGAAAACGGCCTTATTTTCGAGACTGGCATTAGGAAAAATCTGCAAATTTAGAGTTAATATTTCTAGGTATATATATGCCATTTATGGTGGATGAAAGTTCTGTAATCTACATGTTCACAACTCATTCGAGAAAGTTTTTTGAAACCTTGATGCATGTAGCGTGTTCGGAAAAAGGAATGTCACTGTGAGGGAAACTATGTAAATTACATTTCTATTGGGAAGTACTCGCTCCACGAGAATTTTTCTGCGAATCTGCCTCCTTTTCAAAACTGGCATTAGGAAAACTTTCGAAATATGAGAAAATGCTTCAAAGTGTCAACATGGCTTTTATGGTGGATGAAAGCTCGGTAATCCTTATGCTAACAACTCTGTAGTGAATATTTGTCGAATCCGAGATGCATGTAGCTTTTTCGGAACACTGAACTTCACGATGACTTGTTCTATGTAAATTGCATGTCTATTGGGTAGAACTCGCTCCAAGAGGATTTTTCTGTGGAAACTGCATGATTTTAGAGTCTGACATTAGGAGAAAACTAATAAACCAGAATAAAATTTCTATGTATAAATATGCACTGTAAGGTGGATTAAAGTTCGTTAATACACATGTTCACAACTCATTAAAGAAGGTTTTTTGAATCCGTGGTGCATGTAACATGTTCAGATCACGGAATGTCATGGTGAATGAAACTAGGTAAGTTACCTATCTTTTGGGTAGAACTGGCTCCAAGAGCATTTTTCTGCCAAATCTGCCTCATTTTCAATAGTGGCATTAAAACTAACCTGTGAAATCTGAGAAAATTCTTCAAAGTGTCAGTAAGCCTTGTATGGTGTATGAAAGTGCTGTAATCCACTTGCTAACAACTCTGTAGTGAATATTTGTCGCATCCGAGATGCATGCAGCGTGTTCGGATCATGGAATTTCACGGTGAGCGAATCCATGTAAATTACATATCTATGGGTTAGAACGCGCTCCAAGGCATTTTTGCCGTGAAATCTGCCTCATTTTCGAAACTGGCGTTTCGAAAGCTAAGTGAAATCGGAGAAAAAGCTTCTAAGCTTCAATATGCCTACTACTGTGATGAATGTCCTGTAATCCACATGCAAACAACACGGAAGTGTATTTTTGTCGAATCTTACCTGCATGTAGCGTGTTCGAAACACGTAATTTCACAGCGGGAGAATCTATGTAATTTACATATCTATTGGGTAGAACACGCTCCAACAGTTTTTTCCTTTGAAAATTGCCTGATTGTCGAAACTGCTATTAGGAAAAAGCTGCGAACTCAGAGTTAATGTTTCTAGGTGTAAATATGCCTTGTATGGTGGATGAAAGTTCTGTAATACACATGTACACAACGCATTAAGAATGTTTGTCAAATCCGTGATGTATGTAGCGTGTTCGGAACACGGACTGTCACGGTGAGGGAAACCATGTAAATTACATATCTGTTGGTTAGAACATGCTCCAGGAGCATTTTAGTGAAAAATCTGCCTCAGTTTGGAAACTGGTGTTTTGAAAACGCTGCAAAATCGGAGTAAATGCTTTAAGGGGACAATATGTCTTCAATGGGTTATTAAAGATGTGTAATTCACATGCTAAGAACTCAGCAGTGAATATTTGTTAAATCCGTGGTGCATGTACAGTTTTCAGAACACAGAATGTTTCGGTGATGGTATCCATGAAAATGAAATGTCTATTGGATAGAACATGCACCAAGAGAATTTTTCTGCGAAATCTGCCTGATTTTCATAACTGACGTTAGGAAAACCGGCGAAATATTAGTAAATATTTCTAGGTGTAAATATGCCTTGTATTGTGGTTGAAAAATCGGTAATCAACATGCTCAAAGTCATTAATTAATGTTTGTCGAAGCCGTGATGAATGTAACGTTTTCAGAACACGGAATGTCTCGGTGAGTGAAACTCTGAAAGTAAGAATTCTACTGGATAGAACTCGCTTGAATTGAATGTTTCTGCGAAAATTTCATGATTTTCGAAACTGGATGTTAGGAAAAATCTGCAAAATCAGAATAATTACATCTAGGTGTAAATATGCCTTGTATGGTTGATGATAGTTCGGTAATCCACATGCTCACACCCATTAAACAATGTTTGTCGAATTCGTGATGCATGTAACGTGTTCGGAATACGGAATGTCATAGTGAAGTGAACAATGTAAGTTACATGTGTATTGGTTAGAACTCGCTTGAAGAGAATTTTTCTGCGAAATGTGCCTCATTTTCAAAACTGCCATTAGGAGAACCCTGTGAAATCTGAGAAAATGCTTCTAAGTGTCAATATGCCTCGAATGGTGAATGAAAGTCCGGTAATCCACATGTTAATAACACTGTAGTAATTGGTTTTAAACCATCATTCATGTAGTGCTTTTGGAAAATGGAATTTCACGGTAATGAAACTATGTAAATTACAATTCTATTGAGTAGAATGAGCTAGAAGAGAATTTTTCTGCGATAATTGCATGATTATCGATTCTGAAGTTTGGAAAAAGCTGCAAAACGAGAGTAAATATTTGTACGTGTAAATGTGCCTTTATGTTGCAGGAAAGTTCGGTAATCCACATTTTCACAACATATTAAAGAATCTTTTTCTAATCCGTGTTGCATGTACCCTGTTCAGAACGAGGAATTTCACGGTGATTGAAACAATGTAAATGACTTCTCTATTGGGTAGAACTCGCTCCGAGAGAGTTTTTCTGCGAAAACTTCGTCTTTTTTTAACCTGGCGTTTGGAAAAAGTTGCAAAATCTGAGAAAATACTTCTAAGGATCGATATTCAAAGTATTGTGATGAAAGTTTGGTAATCCAAATGCTAACAAATTTGTAGTGAATATTTGTCGAATCTTTATGCATGTAGCATGTTTGGAACAAAGAATTTAACGGCAAGGGAATTTATGTAAATTACAATTCTCTTGGTTAGAAATCACTCCAAGAGGTTTTTCCTCAGAAATAGGCCTGATTTTTGAAACTGACGTTAGGAAAACACTGCGAACTCAGATTACTAGATTCTCGGTGTAAATCTGCCTTGTATGGTGGATGAAAGTTCGGTAATCCGCATGCTAACAACTCTGTAGTGAATATTTGTCTAATCCGAGATACGTGAAGCGTGTTCAGAACACAGGATATCACGGTGAGCGAATCTATGTAAAATACATGTCTCTTGGGTAGAATTCGCTCCAAGAGATTTTTCTGGGAGATCTGCCTCATTTTTGAAACTGGCTTTTGAAAATAGATGCAAAATCAGTGAAAATGCTTCAAAGTGTCAATATGCTTTGTATTGTGATACAAGATCGTAAAAACACATGCCAACAAATCTGTGGTGAATATTTGTAGAAAGCATTATGCATGTAGCCTGATCGTTTCACGGAAAATTCTGGCGATGCAATCTATGTAAATTACACGCCTATTGGTTAGAATTCGCTCCAAAAATTTTTTCCTGAGAAAACGGCCTTATTTTCGAGACTGGCATTAGGAAAAATCTGCAAATTTAGAGTTAATATTTCTAGGTATATATATGCCATTTATGGTGGATGAAAGTTCTGTAATCTACATGTTCACAACTCATTCGAGAAAGTTTTTTGAAACCTTGATGCATGTAGCGTGTTCGGAAAAAGGAATGTCACTGTGAGGGAAACTATGTAAATTACATTTCTATTGGGAAGTACTCGCTCCACGAGAATTTTTCTGCGAATCTGCCTCCTTTTCAAAACTGGCATTAGGAAAACTTTCGAAATATGAGAAAATGCTTCAAAGTGTCAACATGGCTTTTATGGTGGATGAAAGCTCGGTAATCCTTATGCTAACAACTCTGTAGTGAATATTTGTCGAATCCGAGATGCATGTAGCTTTTTCGGAACACTGAACTTCACGATGACTTGTTCTATGTAAATTGCATGTCTATTGGGTAGAACTCGCTCCAAGAGGATTTTTCTGTGGAAACTGCATGATTTTAGAGTCTGACATTAGGAGAAAACTAATAAACCAGAATAAAATTTCTATGTATAAATATGCACTGTAAGGTGGATTAAAGTTCGTTAATACACATGTTCACAACTCATTAAAGAAGGTTTTTTGAATCCGTGGTGCATGTAACATGTTCAGATCACGGAATGTCATGGTGAATGAAACTAGGTAAGTTACCTATCTTTTGGGTAGAACTGGCTCCAAGAGCATTTTTCTGCCAAATCTGCCTCATTTTCAATAGTGGCATTAAAACTAACCTGTGAAATCTGAGAAAATTCTTCAAAGTGTCAGTAAGCCTTGTATGGTGTATGAAAGTGCTGTAATCCACTTGCTAACAACTCTGTAGTGAATATTTGTCGCATCCGAGATGCATGCAGCGTGTTCGGATCATGGAATTTCACGGTGAGCGAATCCATGTAAATTACATATCTATGGGTTAGAACGCGCTCCAAGGCATTTTTGCCGTGAAATCTGCCTCATTTTCGAAACTGGCGTTTCGAAAGCTAAGTGAAATCGGAGAAAAAGCTTCTAAGCTTCAATATGCCTACTACTGTGATGAATGTCCTGTAATCCACATGCAAACAACACGGAAGTGTATTTTTGTCGAATCTTACCTGCATGTAGCGTGTTCGAAACACGTAATTTCACAGCGGGAGAATCTATGTAATTTACATATCTATTGGGTAGAACACGCTCCAACAGTTTTTTCCTTTGAAAATTGCCTGATTGTCGAAACTGCTATTAGGAAAAAGCTGCGAACTCAGAGTTAATGTTTCTAGGTGTAAATATGCCTTGTATGGTGGATGAAAGTTCTGTAATACACATGTACACAACGCATTAAGAATGTTTGTCAAATCCGTGATGTATGTAGCGTGTTCGGAACACGGACTGTCACGGTGAGGGAAACCATGTAAATTACATATCTGTTGGTTAGAACATGCTCCAGGAGCATTTTAGTGAAAAATCTGCCTCAGTTTGGAAACTGGTGTTTTGAAAACGCTGCAAAATCGGAGTAAATGCTTTAAGGGGACAATATGTCTTCAATGGGTTATTAAAGATGTGTAATTCACATGCTAAGAACTCAGCAGTGAATATTTGTTAAATCCGTGGTGCATGTACAGTTTTCGGAACACAGAATGTTTCGGTGATGGTATCCATGAAAATGAAATGTCTATTGGATAGAACATGCACCAAGAGAATTTTTCTGCGAAATCTGCCTGATTTTCATAACTGACGTTAGGAAAACCGGCGAAATATTAGTAAATATTTCTAGGTGTAAATATGCCTTGTATTGTGGTTGAAAAATCGGTAATCAACATGCTCAAAGTCATTAATTAATGTTTGTCGAAGCCGTGATGAATGTAACGTTTTCAGAACACGGAATGTCTCGGTGAGTGAAACTCTGAAAGTAAGAATTCTACTGGATAGAACTCGCTTGAATTGAATGTTTCTGCGAAAATTGCATGATTTTCGAAACTGGATGTTAGGAAAAATCTGCAAAATCAGAATAATTACATCTAGGTGTAAATATGCCTTGTATGGTTGATGATAGTTCGGTAATCCACATGCTCACACCCATTAAACAATGTTTGTCGAATTCGTGATGCATGTAACGTGTTCGGAATACGGAATGTCATAGTGAAGTGAACAATGTAAGTTACATGTGTATTGGTTAGAACTCGCTTGAAGAGAATTTTTCTGCGAAATGTGCCTCATTTTCAAAACTGCCATTAGGAGAACCCTGTGAAATCTGAGAAAATGCTTCTAAGTGTCAATATGCCTCGAATGGTGAATGAAAGTCCGGTAATCCACATGTTAATAACACTGTAGTAATTGGTTTTAAACCATCATTCATGTAGTGCTTTTGGAAAACGGAATTTCACGGTAATGAAACTATGTAAATTACAATTCTATTGAGTAGAATGAGCTAGAAGAGAATTTTTCTGCGATAATTGCATGATTATCGATTCTGAAGTTTGGAAAAAGCTGCAAAACGAGAGTAAATATTTGTACGTGTAAATGTGCCTTTATGTTGCAGGAAAGTTCGGTAATCCACATTTTCACAACATATTAAAGAATCTTTTTCTAATCCGTGTTGCATGTACCCTGTTCAGAACGAGGAATTTCACGGTGATTGAAACAATGTAAATGACTTCTCTATTGGGTAGAACTCGCTCCGAGAGAGTTTTTCTGCGAAAACTTCGTCTTTTTTTAACCTGGCGTTTGGAAAAAGTTGCAAAATCTGAGAAAATACTTCTAAGGATCGATATTCAAAGTATTGTGATGAAAGTTTGGTAATCCAAATGCTAACAAATTTGTAGTGAATATTTGTCGAATCTTTATGCATGTAGCATGTTTGGAACAAAGAATTTAACGGCAAGGGAATTTATGTAAATTACAATTCTCTTGGTTAGAAATCACTCCAAGAGGTTTTTCCTCAGAAATAGGCCTGATTTTTGAAACTGACGTTAGGAAAACACTGCGAACTCAGATTACTAGATTCTCGGTGTAAATCTGCCTTGTATGGTGGATGAAAGTTCGGTAATCCGCATGCTAACAACTCTGTAGTGAATATTTGTCTAATCCGAGATACGTGAAGCGTGTTCAGAACACAGGATATCACGGTGAGCGAATCTATGTAAAATACATGTCTCTTGGGTAGAATTCGCTCCAAGAGATTTTTCTGGGAGATCTGCCTCATTTTTGAAACTGGCTTTTGAAAATAGATGCAAAATCAGTGAAAATGCTTCAAAGTGTCAATATGCTTTGTATTGTGATACAAGATCGTAAAAACACATGCCAACAAATCTGTGGTGAATATTTGTAGAAAGCATTATGCATGTAGCCTGATCGTTTCACGGAAAATTCTGGCGATGCAATCTATGTAAATTACACGCCTATTGGTTAGAATTCGCTCCAAAAATTTTTTCCTGAGAAAGCGGCCTTATTTTCGAGACTGGCATTAGGAAAAATCTGCAAATTTAGAGTTAATATTTCTAGGTATATATATGCCATTTATGGTGGGTGAAAGTTCTGTAATCTACATGTTCACAACTCATTCGAGAAAGTTTTTTGAAACCTTGATGCATGTAGCGTGTTCGGAAAAAGGAATGTCACTGTGAGGGAAACTATGTAAATTACATTTCTATTGGGAAGTACTCGCTCCACGAGAATTTTTCTGCGAATCTGCCTCCTTTTCAAAACTGGCATTAGGAAAACTTTCGAAATATGAGAAAATGCTTCAAAGTGTCAACATGGCTTTTATGGTGGATGAAAGCTCGGTAATCCTTATGCTAACAACTCTGTAGTGAATATTTGTCGAATCCGAGATGCATGTAGCTTTTTCGGAACACTGAACTTCACGATGACTTGTTCTATGTAAATTGCATGTCTATTGGGTAGAACTCGCTCCAAGAGGATTTTTCTGTGGAAACTGCATGATTTTAGAGTCTGACATTAGGAGAAAACTAATAAACCAGAATAAAATTTCTATGTATAAATATGCACTGTAAGGTGGATTAAAGTTCGTTAATACACATGTTCACAACTCATTAAAGAAGGTTTTTTGAATCCGTGGTGCATGTAACATGTTCAGATCACGGAATGTCATGGTGAATGAAACTAGGTAAGTTACCTATCTTTTGGGTAGAACTGGCTCCAAGAGCATTTTTCTGCCAAATCTGCCTCATTTTCAATAGTGGCATTAAAACTAACCTGTGAAATCTGAGAAAATTCTTCAAAGTGTCAGTAAGCCTTGTATGGTGTATGAAAGTGCTGTAATCCACTTGCTAACAACTCTGTAGTGAATATTTGTCGCATCCGAGATGCATGCAGCGTGTTCGGATCATGGAATTTCACGGTGAGCGAATCCATGTAAATTACATATCTATGGGTTAGAACGCGCTCCAAGGCATTTTTGCCGTGAAATCTGCCTCATTTTCGAAACTGGCGTTTCGAAAGCTAAGTGAAATCGGAGAAAAAGCTTCTAAGCTTCAATATGCCTACTACTGTGATGAATGTCCTGTAATCCACATGCAAACAACACGGAAGTGTATTTTTGTCGAATCTTACCTGCATGTAGCGTGTTCGAAACACGTAATTTCACAGCGGGAGAATCTATGTAATTTACATATCTATTGGGTAGAACACGCTCCAACAGTTTTTTCCTTTGAAAATTGCCTGATTGTCGAAACTGCTATTAGGAAAAAGCTGCGAACTCAGAGTTAATGTTTCTAGGTGTAAATATGCCTTGTATGGTGGATGAAAGTTCTGTAATACACATGTACACAACGCATTAAGAATGTTTGTCAAATCCGTGATGTATGTAGCGTGTTCGGAACACGGACTGTCACGGTGAGGGAAACCATGTAAATTACATATCTATTGGTTAGAACATGCTCCAGGAGCATTTTAGTGAAAAATCTGCCTCAGTTTGGAAACTGGTGTTTTGAAAACGCTGCAAAATCGGAGTAAATGCTTTAAGGGGACAATATGTCTTCAATGGGTTATTAAAGATGTGTAATTCACATGCTAAGAACTCAGCAGTGAATATTTGTTAAATCCGTGGTGCATGTACAGTTTTCGGAACACAGAATGTTTCGGTGATGGTATCCATGAAAATGAAATGTCTATTGGATAGAACATGCACCAAGAGAATTTTTCTGCGAAATCTGCCTGATTTTCATAACTGACGTTAGGAAAACCGGCGAAATATTAGTAAATATTTCTAGGTGTAAATATGCCTTGTATTGTGGTTGAAAAATCGGTAATCAACATGCTCAAAGTCATTAATTAATGTTTGTCGAAGCCGTGATGAATGTAACGTTTTCAGAACACGGAATGTCTCGGTGAGTGAAACTCTGAAAGTAAGAATTCTACTGGATAGAACTCGCTTGAATTGAATGTTTCTGCGAAAATTGCATGATTTTCGAAACTGGATGTTAGGAAAAATCTGCAAAATCAGAATAATTACATCTAGGTGTAAATATGCCTTGTATGGTTGATGATAGTTCGGTAATCCACATGCTCACACCCATTAAACAATGTTTGTCGAATTCGTGATGCATGTAACGTGTTCGGAATACGGAATGTCATAGTGAAGTGAACAATGTAAGTTACATGTGTATTGGTTAGAACTCGCTTGAAGAGAATTTTTCTGCGAAATGTGCCTCATTTTCAAAACTGCCATTAGGAGAACCCTGTGAAATCTGAGAAAATGCTTCTAAGTGTCAATATGCCTCGAATGGTGAATGAAAGTCCGGTAATCCACATGTTAATAACACTGTAGTAATTGGTTTTAAACCATCATTCATGTAGTGCTTTTGGAAAACGGAATTTCACGGTAATGAAACTATGTAAATTACAATTCTATTGAGTAGAATGAGCTAGAAGAGAATTTTTCTGCGATAATTGCATGATTATCGATTCTGAAGTTTGGAAAAAGCTGCAAAACGAGAGTAAATATTTGTACGTGTAAATGTGCCTTTATGTTGCAGGAAAGTTCGGTAATCCACATTTTCACAACATATTAAAGAATCTTTTTCTAATCCGTGTTGCATGTACCCTGTTCAGAACGAGGAATTTCACGGTGATTGAAACAATGTAAATGACTTCTCTATTGGGTAGAACTCGCTCCGAGAGAGTTTTTCTGCGAAAACTTCGTCTTTTTTTAACCTGGCGTTTGGAAAAAGTTGCAAAATCTGAGAAAATACTTCTAAGGATCGATATTCAAAGTATTGTGATGAAAGTTTGGTAATCCAAATGCTAACAAATTTGTAGTGAATATTTGTCGAATCTTTATGCATGTAGCATGTTTGGAACAAAGAATTTAACGGCAAGGGAATTTATGTAAATTACAATTCTCTTGGTTAGAAATCACTCCAAGAGGTTTTTCCTCAGAAATAGGCCTGATTTTTGAAACTGACGTTAGGAAAACACTGCGAACTCAGATTACTAGATTCTCGGTGTAAATCTGCCTTGTATGGTGGATGAAAGTTCGGTAATCCGCATGCTAACAACTCTGTAGTGAATATTTGTCTAATCCGAGATACGTGAAGCGTGTTCAGAACACAGGATATCACGGTGAGCGAATCTATGTAAAATACATGTCTCTTGGGTAGAATTCGCTCCAAGAGATTTTTCTGGGAGATCTGCCTCATTTTTGAAACTGGCTTTTGAAAATAGATGCAAAATCAGTGAAAATGCTTCAAAGTGTCAATATGCTTTGTATTGTGATACAAGATCGTAAAAACACATGCCAACAAATCTGTGGTGAATATTTGTAGAAAGCATTATGCATGTAGCCTGATCGTTTCACGGAAAATTCTGGCGATGCAATCTATGTAAATTACACGCCTATTGGTTAGAATTCGCTCCAAAAATTTTTTCCTGAGAAAACGGCCTTATTTTCGAGACTGGCATTAGGAAAAATCTGCAAATTTAGAGTTAATATTTCTAGGTATATATATGCCATTTATGGTGGGTGAAAGTTCTGTAATCTACATGTTCACAACTCATTCGAGAAAGTTTTTTGAAACCTTGATGCATGTAGCGTGTTCGGAAAAAGGAATGTCACTGTGAGGGAAACTATGTAAATTACATTTCTATTGGGAAGTACTCGCTCCACGAGAATTTTTCTGCGAATCTGCCTCCTTTTCAAAACTGGCATTAGGAAAACTTTCGAAATATGAGAAAATGCTTCAAAGTGTCAACATGGCTTTTATGGTGGATGAAAGCTCGGTAATCCTTATGCTAACAACTCTGTAGTGAATATTTGTCGAATCCGAGATGCATGTAGCTTTTTCGGAACACTGAACTTCACGATGACTTGTTCTATGTAAATTGCATGTCTATTGGGTAGAACTCGCTCCAAGAGGATTTTTCTGTGGAAACTGCATGATTTTAGAGTCTGACATTAGGAGAAAACTAATAAACCAGAATAAAATTTCTATGTATAAATATGCACTGTAAGGTGGATTAAAGTTCGTTAATACACATGTTCACAACTCATTAAAGAAGGTTTTTTGAATCCGTGGTGCATGTAACATGTTCAGATCACGGAATGTCATGGTGAATGAAACTAGGTAAGTTACCTATCTTTTGGGTAGAACTGGCTCCAAGAGCATTTTTCTGCCAAATCTGCCTCATTTTCAATAGTGGCATTAAAACTAACCTGTGAAATCTGAGAAAATTCTTCAAAGTGTCAGTAAGCCTTGTATGGTGTATGAAAGTGCTGTAATCCACTTGCTAACAACTCTGTAGTGAATATTTGTCGCATCCGAGATGCATGCAGCGTGTTCGGATCATGGAATTTCACGGTGAGCGAATCCATGTAAATTACATATCTATGGGTTAGAACGCGCTCCAAGGCATTTTTGCCGTGAAATCTGCCTCATTTTCGAAACTGGCGTTTCGAAAGCTAAGTGAAATCGGAGAAAAAGCTTCTAAGCTTCAATATGCCTACTACTGTGATGAATGTCCTGTAATCCACATGCAAACAACACGGAAGTGTATTTTTGTCGAATCTTACCTGCATGTAGCGTGTTCGAAACACGTAATTTCACAGCGGGAGAATCTATGTAATTTACATATCTATTGGGTAGAACACGCTCCAACAGTTTTTTCCTTTGAAAATTGCCTGATTGTCGAAACTGCTATTAGGAAAAAGCTGCGAACTCAGAGTTAATGTTTCTAGGTGTAAATATGCCTTGTATGGTGGATGAAAGTTCTGTAATACACATGTACACAACGCATTAAGAATGTTTGTCAAATCCGTGATGTATGTAGCGTGTTCGGAACACGGACTGTCACGGTGAGGGAAACCATGTAAATTACATATCTATTGGTTAGAACATGCTCCAGGAGCATTTTAGTGAAAAATCTGCCTCAGTTTGGAAACTGGTGTTTTGAAAACGCTGCAAAATCGGAGTAAATGCTTTAAGGGGACAATATGTCTTCAATGGGTTATTAAAGATGTGTAATTCACATGCTAAGAACTCAGCAGTGAATATTTGTTAAATCCGTGGTGCATGTACAGTTTTCGGAACACAGAATGTTTCGGTGATGGTATCCATGAAAATGAAATGTCTATTGGATAGAACATGCACCAAGAGAATTTTTCTGCGAAATCTGCCTGATTTTCATAACTGACGTTAGGAAAACCGGCGAAATATTAGTAAATATTTCTAGGTGTAAATATGCCTTGTATTGTGGTTGAAAAATCGGTAATCAACATGCTCAAAGTCATTAATTAATGTTTGTCGAAGCCGTGATGAATGTAACGTTTTCAGAACACGGAATGTCTCGGTGAGTGAAACTCTGAAAGTAAGAATTCTACTGGATAGAACTCGCTTGAATTGAATGTTTCTGCGAAAATTGCATGATTTTCGAAACTGGATGTTAGGAAAAATCTGCAAAATCAGAATAATTACATCTAGGTGTAAATATGCCTTGTATGGTTGATGATAGTTCGGTAATCCACATGCTCACACCCATTAAACAATGTTTGTCGAATTCGTGATGCATGTAACGTGTTCGGAATACGGAATGTCATAGTGAAGTGAACAATGTAAGTTACATGTGTATTGGTTAGAACTCGCTTGAAGAGAATTTTTCTGCGAAATATGCCTCATTTTCAAAACTGCCATTAGGAGAACCCTGTGAAATCTGAGAAAATGCTTCTAAGTGTCAATATGCCTCGAATGGTGAATGAAAGTCCGGTAATCCACATGTTAATAACACTGTAGTAATTGGTTTTAAACCATCATTCATGTAGTGCTTTTGGAAAACGGAATTTCACGGTAATGAAACTATGTAAATTACAATTCTATTGAGTAGAATGAGCTAGAAGAGAATTTTTCTGCGATAATTGCATGATTATCGATTCTGAAGTTTGGAAAAAGCTGCAAAACGAGAGTAAATATTTGTACGTGTAAATGTGCCTTTATGTTGCAGGAAAGTTCGGTAATCCACATTTTCACAACATATTAAAGAATCTTTTTCTAATCCGTGTTGCATGTACCCTGTTCAGAACGAGGAATTTCACGGTGATTGAAACAATGTAAATGACTTCTCTATTGGGTAGAACTCGCTCCGAGAGAGTTTTTCTGCGAAAACTTCGTCTTTTTTTAACCTGGCGTTTGGAAAAAGTTGCAAAATCTGAGAAAATACTTCTAAGGATCGATATTCAAAGTATTGTGATGAAAGTTTGGTAATCCAAATGCTAACAAATTTGTAGTGAATATTTGTCGAATCTTTATGCATGTAGCATGTTTGGAACAAAGAATTTAACGGCAAGGGAATTTATGTAAATTACAATTCTCTTGGTTAGAAATCACTCCAAGAGGTTTTTCCTCAGAAATAGGCCTGATTTTTGAAACTGACGTTAGGAAAACACTGCGAACTCAGATTACTAGATTCTCGGTGTAAATCTGCCTTGTATGGTGGATGAAAGTTCGGTAATCCGCATGCTAACAACTCTGTAGTGAATATTTGTCTAATCCGAGATACGTGAAGCGTGTTCAGAACACAGGATATCACGGTGAGCGAATCTATGTAAAATACATGTCTCTTGGGTAGAATTCGCTCCAAGAGATTTTTCTGGGAGATCTGCCTCATTTTTGAAACTGGCTTTTGAAAATAGATGCAAAATCAGTGAAAATGCTTCAAAGTGTCAATATGCTTTGTATTGTGATACAAGATCGTAAAAACACATGCCAACAAATCTGTGGTGAATATTTGTAGAAAGCATTATGCATGTAGCCTGATCGTTTCACGGAAAATTCTGGCGATGCAATCTATGTAAATTACACGCCTATTGGTTAGAATTCGCTCCAAAAATTTTTTCCTGAGAAAACGGCCTTATTTTCGAGACTGGCATTAGGAAAAATCTGCAAATTTAGAGTTAATATTTCTAGGTATATATATGCCATTTATGGTGGGTGAAAGTTCTGTAATCTACATGTTCACAACTCATTCGAGAAAGTTTTTTGAAACCTTGATGCATGTAGCGTGTTCGGAAAAAGGAATGTCACTGTGAGGGAAACTATGTAAATTACATTTCTATTGGGAAGTACTCGCTCCACGAGAATTTTTCTGCGAATCTGCCTCCTTTTCAAAACTGGCATTAGGAAAACTTTCGAAATATGAGAAAATGCTTCAAAGTGTCAACATGGCTTTTATGGTGGATGAAAGCTCGGTAATCCTTATGCTAACAACTCTGTAGTGAATATTTGTCGAATCCGAGATGCATGTAGCTTTTTCGGAACACTGAACTTCACGATGACTTGTTCTATGTAAATTGCATGTCTATTGGGTAGAACTCGCTCCAAGAGGATTTTTCTGTGGAAACTGCATGATTTTAGAGTCTGACATTAGGAGAAAACTAATAAACCAGAATAAAATTTCTATGTATAAATATGCACTGTAAGGTGGATTAAAGTTCGTTAATACACATGTTCACAACTCATTAAAGAAGGTTTTTTGAATCCGTGGTGCATGTAACATGTTCAGATCACGGAATGTCATGGTGAATGAAACTAGGTAAGTTACCTATCTTTTGGGTAGAACTGGCTCCAAGAGCATTTTTCTGCCAAATCTGCCTCATTTTCAATAGTGGCATTAAAACTAACCTGTGAAATCTGAGAAAATTCTTCAAAGTGTCAGTAAGCCTTGTATGGTGTATGAAAGTGCTGTAATCCACTTGCTAACAACTCTGTAGTGAATATTTGTCGCATCCGAGATGCATGCAGCGTGTTCGGATCATGGAATTTCACGGTGAGCGAATCCATGTAAATTACATATCTATGGGTTAGAACGCGCTCCAAGGCATTTTTGCCGTGAAATCTGCCTCATTTTCGAAACTGGCGTTTCGAAAGCTAAGTGAAATCGGAGAAAAAGCTTCTAAGCTTCAATATGCCTACTACTGTGATGAATGTCCTGTAATCCACATGCAAACAACACGGAAGTGTATTTTTGTCGAATCTTACCTGCATGTAGCGTGTTCGAAACACGTAATTTCACAGCGGGAGAATCTATGTAATTTACATATCTATTGGGTAGAACACGCTCCAACAGTTTTTTCCTTTGAAAATTGCCTGATTGTCGAAACTGCTATTAGGAAAAAGCTGCGAACTCAGAGTTAATGTTTCTAGGTGTAAATATGCCTTGTATGGTGGATGAAAGTTCTGTAATACACATGTACACAACGCATTAAGAATGTTTGTCAAATCCGTGATGTATGTAGCGTGTTCGGAACACGGACTGTCACGGTGAGGGAAACCATGTAAATTACATATCTATTGGTTAGAACATGCTCCAGGAGCATTTTAGTGAAAAATCTGCCTCAGTTTGGAAACTGGTGTTTTGAAAACGCTGCAAAATCGGAGTAAATGCTTTAAGGGGACAATATGTCTTCAATGGGTTATTAAAGATGTGTAATTCACATGCTAAGAACTCAGCAGTGAATATTTGTTAAATCCGTGGTGCATGTACAGTTTTCGGAACACAGAATGTTTCGGTGATGGTATCCATGAAAATGAAATGTCTATTGGATAGAACATGCACCAAGAGAATTTTTCTGCGAAATCTGCCTGATTTTCATAACTGACGTTAGGAAAACCGGCGAAATATTAGTAAATATTTCTAGGTGTAAATATGCCTTGTATTGTGGTTGAAAAATCGGTAATCAACATGCTCAAAGTCATTAATTAATGTTTGTCGAAGCCGTGATGAATGTAACGTTTTCAGAACACGGAATGTCTCGGTGAGTGAAACTCTGAAAGTAAGAATTCTACTGGATAGAACTCGCTTGAATTGAATGTTTCTGCGAAAATTGCATGATTTTCGAAACTGGATGTTAGGAAAAATCTGCAAAATCAGAATAATTACATCTAGGTGTAAATATGCCTTGTATGGTTGATGATAGTTCGGTAATCCACATGCTCACACCCATTAAACAATGTTTGTCGAATTCGTGATGCATGTAACGTGTTCGGAATACGGAATGTCATAGTGAAGTGAACAATGTAAGTTACATGTGTATTGGTTAGAACTCGCTTGAAGAGAATTTTTCTGCGAAATGTGCCTCATTTTCAAAACTGCCATTAGGAGAACCCTGTGAAATCTGAGAAAATGCTTCTAAGTGTCAATATGCCTCGAATGGTGAATGAAAGTCCGGTAATCCACATGTTAATAACACTGTAGTAATTGGTTTTAAACCATCATTCATGTAGTGCTTTTGGAAAACGGAATTTCACGGTAATGAAACTATGTAAATTACAATTCTATTGAGTAGAATGAGCTAGAAGAGAATTTTTCTGCGATAATTGCATGATTATCGATTCTGAAGTTTGGAAAAAGCTGCAAAACGAGAGTAAATATTTGTACGTGTAAATGTGCCTTTATGTTGCAGGAAAGTTCGGTAATCCACATTTTCACAACATATTAAAGAATCTTTTTCTAATCCGTGTTGCATGTACCCTGTTCAGAACGAGGAATTTCACGGTGATTGAAACAATGTAAATGACTTCTCTATTGGGTAGAACTCGCTCCGAGAGAGTTTTTCTGCGAAAACTTCGTCTTTTTTTAACCTGGCGTTTGGAAAAAGTTGCAAAATCTGAGAAAATACTTCTAAGGATCGATATTCAAAGTATTGTGATGAAAGTTTGGTAATCCAAATGCTAACAAATTTGTAGTGAATATTTGTCGAATCTTTATGCATGTAGCATGTTTGGAACAAAGAATTTAACGGCAAGGGAATTTATGTAAATTACAATTCTCTTGGTTAGAAATCACTCCAAGAGGTTTTTCCTCAGAAATAGGCCTGATTTTTGAAACTGACGTTAGGAAAACACTGCGAACTCAGATTACTAGATTCTCGGTGTAAATCTGCCTTGTATGGTGGATGAAAGTTCGGTAATCCGCATGCTAACAACTCTGTAGTGAATATTTGTCTAATCCGAGATACGTGAAGCGTGTTCAGAACACAGGATATCACGGTGAGCGAATCTATGTAAAATACATGTCTCTTGGGTAGAATTCGCTCCAAGAGATTTTTCTGGGAGATCTGCCTCATTTTTGAAACTGGCTTTTGAAAATAGATGCAAAATCAGTGAAAATGCTTCAAAGTGTCAATATGCTTTGTATTGTGATACAAGATCGTAAAAACACATGCCAACAAATCTGTGGTGAATATTTGTAGAAAGCATTATGCATGTAGCCTGATCGTTTCACGGAAAATTCTGGCGATGCAATCTATGTAAATTACACGCCTATTGGTTAGAATTCGCTCCAAAAATTTTTTCCTGAGAAAACGGCCTTATTTTCGAGACTGGCATTAGGAAAAATCTGCAAATTTAGAGTTAATATTTCTAGGTATATATATGCCATTTATGGTGGGTGAAAGTTCTGTAATCTACATGTTCACAACTCATTCGAGAAAGTTTTTTGAAACCTTGATGCATGTAGCGTGTTCGGAAAAAGGAATGTCACTGTGAGGGAAACTATGTAAATTACATTTCTATTGGGAAGTACTCGCTCCACGAGAATTTTTCTGCGAATCTGCCTCCTTTTCAAAACTGGCATTAGGAAAACTTTCGAAATATGAGAAAATGCTTCAAAGTGTCAACATGGCTTTTATGGTGGATGAAAGCTCGGTAATCCTTATGCTAACAACTCTGTAGTGAATATTTGTCGAATCCGAGATGCATGTAGCTTTTTCGGAACACTGAACTTCACGATGACTTGTTCTATGTAAATTGCATGTCTATTGGGTAGAACTCGCTCCAAGAGGATTTTTCTGTGGAAACTGCATGATTTTAGAGTCTGACATTAGGAGAAAACTAATAAACCAGAATAAAATTTCTATGTATAAATATGCACTGTAAGGTGGATTAAAGTTCGTTAATACACATGTTCACAACTCATTAAAGAAGGTTTTTTGAATCCGTGGTGCATGTAACATGTTCAGATCACGGAATGTCATGGTGAATGAAACTAGGTAAGTTACCTATCTTTTGGGTAGAACTGGCTCCAAGAGCATTTTTCTGCCAAATCTGCCTCATTTTCAATAGTGGCATTAAAACTAACCTGTGAAATCTGAGAAAATTCTTCAAAGTGTCAGTAAGCCTTGTATGGTGTATGAAAGTGCTGTAATCCACTTGCTAACAACTCTGTAGTGAATATTTGTCGCATCCGAGATGCATGCAGCGTGTTCGGATCATGGAATTTCACGGTGAGCGAATCCATGTAAATTACATATCTATGGGTTAGAACGCGCTCCAAGGCATTTTTGCCGTGAAATCTGCCTCATTTTCGAAACTGGCGTTTCGAAAGCTAAGTGAAATCGGAGAAAAAGCTTCTAAGCTTCAATATGCCTACTACTGTGATGAATGTCCTGTAATCCACATGCAAACAACACGGAAGTGTATTTTTGTCGAATCTTACCTGCATGTAGCGTGTTCGAAACACGTAATTTCACAGCGGGAGAATCTATGTAATTTACATATCTATTGGGTAGAACACGCTCCAACAGTTTTTTCCTTTGAAAATTGCCTGATTGTCGAAACTGCTATTAGGAAAAAGCTGCGAACTCAGAGTTAATGTTTCTAGGTGTAAATATGCCTTGTATGGTGGATGAAAGTTCTGTAATACACATGTACACAACGCATTAAGAATGTTTGTCAAATCCGTGATGTATGTAGCGTGTTCGGAACACGGACTGTCACGGTGAGGGAAACCATGTAAATTACATATCTATTGGTTAGAACATGCTCCAGGAGCATTTTAGTGAAAAATCTGCCTCAGTTTGGAAACTGGTGTTTTGAAAACGCTGCAAAATCGGAGTAAATGCTTTAAGGGGACAATATGTCTTCAATGGGTTATTAAAGATGTGTAATTCACATGCTAAGAACTCAGCAGTGAATATTTGTTAAATCCGTGGTGCATGTACAGTTTTCGGAACACAGAATGTTTCGGTGATGGTATCCATGAAAATGAAATGTCTATTGGATAGAACATGCACCAAGAGAATTTTTCTGCGAAATCTGCCTGATTTTCATAACTGACGTTAGGAAAACCGGCGAAATATTAGTAAATATTTCTAGGTGTAAATATGCCTTGTATTGTGGTTGAAAAATCGGTAATCAACATGCTCAAAGTCATTAATTAATGTTTGTCGAAGCCGTGATGAATGTAACGTTTTCAGAACACGGAATGTCTCGGTGAGTGAAACTCTGAAAGTAAGAATTCTACTGGATAGAACTCGCTTGAATTGAATGTTTCTGCGAAAATTGCATGATTTTCGAAACTGGATGTTAGGAAAAATCTGCAAAATCAGAATAATTACATCTAGGTGTAAATATGCCTTGTATGGTTGATGATAGTTCGGTAATCCACATGCTCACACCCATTAAACAATGTTTGTCGAATTCGTGATGCATGTAACGTGTTCGGAATACGGAATGTCATAGTGAAGTGAACAATGTAAGTTACATGTGTATTGGTTAGAACTCGCTTGAAGAGAATTTTTCTGCGAAATGTGCCTCATTTTCAAAACTGCCATTAGGAGAACCCTGTGAAATCTGAGAAAATGCTTCTAAGTGTCAATATGCCTCGAATGGTGAATGAAAGTCCGGTAATCCACATGTTAATAACACTGTAGTAATTGGTTTTAAACCATCATTCATGTAGTGCTTTTGGAAAACGGAATTTCACGGTAATGAAACTATGTAAATTACAATTCTATTGAGTAGAATGAGCTAGAAGAGAATTTTTCTGCGATAATTGCATGATTATCGATTCTGAAGTTTGGAAAAAGCTGCAAAACGAGAGTAAATATTTGTACGTGTAAATGTGCCTTTATGTTGCAGGAAAGTTCGGTAATCCACATTTTCACAACATATTAAAGAATCTTTTTCTAATCCGTGTTGCATGTACCCTGTTCAGAACGAGGAATTTCACGGTGATTGAAACAATGTAAATGACTTCTCTATTGGGTAGAACTCGCTCCGAGAGAGTTTTTCTGCGAAAACTTCGTCTTTTTTTAACCTGGCGTTTGGAAAAAGTTGCAAAATCTGAGAAAATACTTCTAAGGATCGATATTCAAAGTATTGTGATGAAAGTTTGGTAATCCAAATGCTAACAAATTTGTAGTGAATATTTGTCGAATCTTTATGCATGTAGCATGTTTGGAACAAAGAATTTAACGGCAAGGGAATTTATGTAAATTACAATTCTCTTGGTTAGAAATCACTCCAAGAGGTTTTTCCTCAGAAATAGGCCTGATTTTTGAAACTGACGTTAGGAAAACACTGCGAACTCAGATTACTAGATTCTCGGTGTAAATCTGCCTTGTATGGTGGATGAAAGTTCGGTAATCCGCATGCTAACAACTCTGTAGTGAATATTTGTCTAATCCGAGATACGTGAAGCGTGTTCAGAACACAGGATATCACGGTGAGCGAATCTATGTAAAATACATGTCTCTTGGGTAGAATTCGCTCCAAGAGATTTTTCTGGGAGATCTGCCTCATTTTTGAAACTGGCTTTTGAAAATAGATGCAAAATCAGTGAAAATGCTTCAAAGTGTCAATATGCTTTGTATTGTGATACAAGATCGTAAAAACACATGCCAACAAATCTGTGGTGAATATTTGTAGAAAGCATTATGCATGTAGCCTGATCGTTTCACGGAAAATTCTGGCGATGCAATCTATGTAAATTACACGCCTATTGGTTAGAATTCGCTCCAAAAATTTTTTCCTGAGAAAACGGCCTTATTTTCGAGACTGGCATTAGGAAAAATCTGCAAATTTAGAGTTAATATTTCTAGGTATATATATGCCATTTATGGTGGGTGAAAGTTCTGTAATCTACATGTTCACAACTCATTCGAGAAAGTTTTTTGAAACCTTGATGCATGTAGCGTGTTCGGAAAAAGGAATGTCACTGTGAGGGAAACTATGTAAATTACATTTCTATTGGGAAGTACTCGCTCCACGAGAATTTTTCTGCGAATCTGCCTCCTTTTCAAAACTGGCATTAGGAAAACTTTCGAAATATGAGAAAATGCTTCAAAGTGTCAACATGGCTTTTATGGTGGATGAAAGCTCGGTAATCCTTATGCTAACAACTCTGTAGTGAATATTTGTCGAATCCGAGATGCATGTAGCTTTTTCGGAACACTGAACTTCACGATGACTTGTTCTATGTAAATTGCATGTCTATTGGGTAGAACTCGCTCCAAGAGGATTTTTCTGTGGAAACTGCATGATTTTAGAGTCTGACATTAGGAGAAAACTAATAAACCAGAATAAAATTTCTATGTATAAATATGCACTGTAAGGTGGATTAAAGTTCGTTAATACACATGTTCACAACTCATTAAAGAAGGTTTTTTGAATCCGTGGTGCATGTAACATGTTCAGATCACGGAATGTCATGGTGAATGAAACTAGGTAAGTTACCTATCTTTTGGGTAGAACTGGCTCCAAGAGCATTTTTCTGCCAAATCTGCCTCATTTTCAATAGTGGCATTAAAACTAACCTGTGAAATCTGAGAAAATTCTTCAAAGTGTCAGTAAGCCTTGTATGGTGTATGAAAGTGCTGTAATCCACTTGCTAACAACTCTGTAGTGAATATTTGTCGCATCCGAGATGCATGCAGCGTGTTCGGATCATGGAATTTCACGGTGAGCGAATCCATGTAAATTACATATCTATGGGTTAGAACGCGCTCCAAGGCATTTTTGCCGTGAAATCTGCCTCATTTTCGAAACTGGCGTTTCGAAAGCTAAGTGAAATCGGAGAAAAAGCTTCTAAGCTTCAATATGCCTACTACTGTGATGAATGTCCTGTAATCCACATGCAAACAACACGGAAGTGTATTTTTGTCGAATCTTACCTGCATGTAGCGTGTTCGAAACACGTAATTTCACAGCGGGAGAATCTATGTAATTTACATATCTATTGGGTAGAACACGCTCCAACAGTTTTTTCCTTTGAAAATTGCCTGATTGTCGAAACTGCTATTAGGAAAAAGCTGCGAACTCAGAGTTAATGTTTCTAGGTGTAAATATGCCTTGTATGGTGGATGAAAGTTCTGTAATACACATGTACACAACGCATTAAGAATGTTTGTCAAATCCGTGATGTATGTAGCGTGTTCGGAACACGGACTGTCACGGTGAGGGAAACCATGTAAATTACATATCTATTGGTTAGAACATGCTCCAGGAGCATTTTAGTGAAAAATCTGCCTCAGTTTGGAAACTGGTGTTTTGAAAACGCTGCAAAATCGGAGTAAATGCTTTAAGGGGACAATATGTCTTCAATGGGTTATTAAAGATGTGTAATTCACATGCTAAGAACTCAGCAGTGAATATTTGTTAAATCCGTGGTGCATGTACAGTTTTCGGAACACAGAATGTTTCGGTGATGGTATCCATGAAAATGAAATGTCTATTGGATAGAACATGCACCAAGAGAATTTTTCTGCGAAATCTGCCTGATTTTCATAACTGACGTTACGCAGCGCTCGACTGTATTAGTAAATATTTCTAGGTGTAAATATGCCTTGTATTGTGGTTGAAAAATCGGTAATCAACATGCTCAAAGTCATTAATTAATGTTTGTCGAAGCCGTGATGAATGTAACGTTTTCAGAACACGGAATGTCTCGGTGAGTGAAACTCTGAAAGTAAGAATTCTACTGGATAGAACTCGCTTGAATTGAATGTTTCTGCGAAAATTGCATGATTTTCGAAACTGGATGTTAGGAAAAATCTGCAAAATCAGAATAATTACATCTAGGTGTAAATATGCCTTGTATGGTTGATGATAGTTCGGTAATCCACATGCTCACACCCATTAAACAATGTTTGTCGAATTCGTGATGCATGTAACGTGTTCGGAATACGGAATGTCATAGTGAAGTGAACAATGTAAGTTACATGTGTATTGGTTAGAACTCGCTTGAAGAGAATTTTTCTGCGAAATGTGCCTCATTTTCAAAACTGCCATTAGGAGAACCCTGTGAAATCTGAGAAAATGCTTCTAAGTGTCAATATGCCTCGAATGGTGAATGAAAGTCCGGTAATCCACATGTTAATAACACTGTAGTAATTGGTTTTAAACCATCATTCATGTAGTGCTTTTGGAAAACGGAATTTCACGGTAATGAAACTATGTAAATTACAATTCTATTGAGTAGAATGAGCTAGAAGAGAATTTTTCTGCGATAATTGCATGATTATCGATTCTGAAGTTTGGAAAAAGCTGCAAAACGAGAGTAAATATTTGTACGTGTAAATGTGCCTTTATGTTGCAGGAAAGTTCGGTAATCCACATTTTCACAACATATTAAAGAATCTTTTTCTAATCCGTGTTGCATGTACCCTGTTCAGAACGAGGAATTTCACGGTGATTGAAACAATGTAAATGACTTCTCTATTGGGTAGAACTCGCTCCGAGAGAGTTTTTCTGCGAAAACTTCGTCTTTTTTTAACCTGGCGTTTGGAAAAAGTTGCAAATCTGAGAAAATACTTCTAAGGATCGATATTCAAAGTATTGTGATGAAAGTTTGGTAATCCAAATGCTAACAAATTTGTAGTGAATATTTGTCGAATCTTTATGCATGTAGCATGTTTGGAACAAAGAATTTAACGGCAAGGGAATTTATGTAAATTACAATTCTCTTGGTTAGAAATCACTCCAAGAGGTTTTTCCTCAGAAATAGGCCTGATTTTTGAAACTGACGTTAGGAAAACACTGCGAACTCAGATTACTAGATTCTCGGTGTAAATCTGCCTTGTATGGTGGATGAAAGTTCGGTAATCCGCATGCTAACAACTCTGTAGTGAATATTTGTCTAATCCGAGATACGTGAAGCGTGTTCAGAACACAGGATATCACGGTGAGCGAATCTATGTAAAATACATGTCTCTTGGGTAGAATTCGCTCCAAGAGATTTTTCTGGGAGATCTGCCTCATTTTTACGCAGCGCTCGACTGT